>NC_044192.1:40000-333246 GCF_900880675.1 Sparus aurata | reverse complement strand
AGTTGGACCGCGTGAGACGTTCTACAGCAGCTGACTACAGACGGGACTGAAGGCTAGCTCATTAGCTAACACGATAACACGCCACAGACTGCTTCTGTTTTGAAGCAGCTGACAGCAGTTTGTCCCGTCTTCAGTCTTCATGCTAAGCTAGGTGAATACGTCCTCATTGGTCACTGGTTAGCAACAGATCAGATATGTTAGCTTTCTTCAACTAAGACAGCAAACATCAAGAATAATGCTAAATGTGGCTAACAACAAAGAATGGAAAATCTACCACTTTGCATTTGTGTCTATTAGTTTCCCTTTACTTCCAGTCTTTGTGCTGAGCTAGACTAAACACGTCTTGCACTTAATTCTGCACTGGACAGAGGTGGAGCTAATCCTCCAGCACCATTAAACCATAGAAGAAGAAGGGGACACACAATAAAGCTCCAGTTTCTGTTGGGTAACTGTGTTGATGTGAGGAAGGTTACAGCCTCGTCCTCGTCGCTCCACACTCTCACAGAACTTTCTGTTTCGGGTTTGATCAGAACAACTTGAGAATAAAACAGAACCTGAGTGTTTCTGTGCTGCAGTGGACCTGGTGCTGTTGTGACCCGAGCAGACGGCTTCACATCAGGACCAATACAGCCGACTCACACTGAGCCAGCGCTGATCAGACAGGACGACCGTTCAAAGGTCAGACTCCACTCCCAGAGTTCACCATTGTTCTCTGAGCCGGACGGTAACCTGAGAGGGACAAACTTACCTCTGCTGTTTGAGTGCTTTCCATTTTTCACACACTGCTGCTTTGCTGGAGGCTCGTGGTTGATGCTGTACGCCTTCTGCAAAACAAAGAAGAAGAGGACAAAAGAAGATGTTAAGAGAAGACGTCCTGAGCTGTTTGTCATCAGACTCTGGACGTCCTTCCTGTAAACACTGTTTGTGCTGTTAATTGTCTTAATGATAAAAGATATTTCATAAACAAGTCTCACCTGATTCAGTCGTTATTATTATTAGTGATAGTGATTATTACTATTTGAACTATCACCACTGACGCTGATGTCTTAGCTTTGCCATAGCCGCTAGCCGCTAGCTAACCAGCAATAAGTTATAGGATCAAAACCATTGTGAATGCAGAGCACCCACTGGCTCAGTTGGTTCCATGTACAGAGGCTGTGTCCTCGCTGCAGCGGCCCCGGGCTCGAGTCCCCCCCCATCCTGGTTCCTGTCATCTCTAAGCTGTCCTATCAAAAAAGCCCCAAAAATATTAAAGATAAACAATGTCTGAATGCTAACGAAGCTAGCTTGACAGCTATCAGAGCTAGCAATGCCCATGCTGGTTGTTTACGTTCAATATGAGGTGTTTCCTTCCAGGTGACTGAGACATGAGGAGTTACTCGTAGTTGGATGTTAGATGTTGAAAACGATGCACAGACACTCTCTCCTTCCCAACGCTCGGGAGGTCTCAGACTCCGTCGCGGTATTCGGACAGTGAGCGTTCATGGTTTTGGGGGAGGCTTTGGAGAGAGGCCTGAGTTTCTGGGTACTTTAAAATTTTAGTAGTCTGGTCTTGATGGTTTCTCCATCGGACCAACCCGGACTTTAAATCATGGTGAGGAAAGTTTAATCCCCCCCCCCCCCCCCCCCGGGTTGTTTCTCAGCCGTTCGTCTCTTTTCAGACTCGGGTCAGTTGGACGCCGTCTCGCTCTGACTGAATGGACTTTGTGTTGGTTGCTAGGAGACGTCATCAGGCTTCAACATGGTGACAAGACCCTCACTGTCTCACAGAACCTGCCCCCAACCCTGAAGTACGAGGAGGAGGAGGAGGAGGAGGAGGAGGAGGAAGGGGGGGAGGATAAGAGTTGTTTACTTCAGGATGAAGGCAGATCTGACAAAAGATTGAATGAAGCTCTTCTCCTGATCCAGCAGCCGTTAAAGGACCAGTTCAACATTTAATGCCTCCTCGGACAGGGAGCTACAGTTAGCACCTGGTTAGCTTAGCTGAGCTCTACACTGGAAGCAGTTAGCCGGTGTCTCCCCTCTCTGCTACAGGAGGAGGGGGCATTAACTCCTCCCTGTGCTCCTCAGAGTTTAACTCTCCAACATGATGCTGTGACATCACATTGTGATGCTGTGACATCACACTGTGACACGGTGACATCACATCTAGTCATTTCACTGTCATCTGAAGGTTCAAGCTATCAACTCATGTCAGAAACAGACCAATCACAGACCTCCTGTCTTCTCGTTATGAAGACAAAATAATGTCCCAGCTGATGTCAGCGGACACTGACGGGTCTGTCTGAGGGGACTGAACCTGCGAGCTTCAGGTGTTCTGACCCTGTGGTCTGTCCACCGAGCTGACCTGAGGACAGTCTGACCTCCGCTGGTGGCACAGAGACATTACACCTCAGGGTGGAGTTAACTATGTTGTCCTCCATCACTGAGGTCTTCTGACTGAACTCTCACCTGCTGCTAATCATAATAATATCTTTATTATCATCATAAGTACTCTGACTCAAGTATATTCTGATTGTGTAACTAGTAACAGAGTATTTATACTCTGCCCCCCCAGTTTGAGTATTTTTAGCAGCAGGATTTTCTCCCGTCCTGTTAATCTGCTCCTTTAATCCACAAACACCTCATTCATGTCAGTGTGGGCTGTGTCACCTCACACAGAGACCTGAGGCCTGTACTGTGAAGGGGGCTCAACATAGCCAGGCTTTGTGCTCATGATGCAGCTCAACAAAGCCCCGAGTCCCCAATCAGAGTTAAACGGTACTGCGACGGTGGTTATCAACTTAATTTGTCAAGTCCGGTTCTCTGCTTTGTGCTCTGCTCGTTCACATAAAAGGGGGCGTTTGACGTCATATTATTCTACTTCCGTGTGAAAATGGATCGATCCCGGGCCACATATTTTACTCAAGATGAGCAGATTCTTATTATGCAGGACTATGAAGAATTCAAAGAAACCATCAGAAAGTAACACTGTCGCCGCCAACAGAGCGAGGGAGGGCTGCTGGCAGAAAACTGCTGACTGTGTAAATGTGTAAGTTAACAGTGATTAATATTATGATCAATATTATATTAAGCCCTCAGTGTTTTCATTTCTGAAAGCTCAACATTGTGCAACTTTTACATATTAACCCTCATCCATTATAAAAATAAATAAACTGAAGCAACAACTATCTTTTTTCATTTTTGAATGATGTCTCTATTGTTTTCACATTTTACTGATCTCAGTTATAGAATGCGCGTGTGTGTTTTATTGAAAGCGAGGCTGAGTGTGCGTAGGCTATAAATGTTCAGTGTTTTTTGTATCACTGTGTCGGGATGAACAAGCAGATGTAGCTACTGTCCCTGTACAATGACAACAAAGAGCTTTTCGAACAGTGAAAATAGCTCCAGCCTGTCAGATTTGTGTTTGGGCGTACACTGCCCTACAACGGCTGAAACATTGATCAGTTCATCAGTTTATTCATGGCCACATCAAAGAAATCATTAACTTTTCCTCATTATCTGTGACAAATAAATACTAGGTTGGCCTAATTAATATGTCATATTGCATTTCATTAAGATGTGGAAGCAGCATCAATTGATGGTCACAAGTCATCTGTTAACGGGATTTCTGGTTAAATTTAAAGAGAGCACTGCACAAAGGTGGAAAGCATAAAGAGATTCCTTTAAAAAGACCTATAATGCAACTGGATATTTCACTCATGTGAAAAGTCTGTCTAGACAATATTGTGTGCCACTGATAAAAGCCTATACATTCACTGTGCATGTGCCACCGATCACATGCAGAAATTATTTTTGAGACTTCACCTGCACATTGATGCTGTGGATGGATTTGTGGTTGACATAGTCAGCCTCATGTTCCCCCGGGGGCCCCGTGACGGGTACACGTGTGCAGTCCACAGCACCAATGATCCTGGGGAATCCTAGTTACATATATTATAGGCTATATTAGATTTCATTATGCAAGCAAGTAATACTGATGATGTAGAGGGGTAAGAAAGTACATTACCGGATATTTTATAGAATCCTTCCTTAACGAGCATTGTGCTCAAATGACTTGGGAACACTACAAACATATTCAGCTTCTCAGTAAGAGCAAGAACCACTTTGCGGATGGCGCAACACGCAGAGTTCTTGCTACGATTTTCTGCATCACCAACTGAATGTAAGAAGGTTTCCGTGGCAGAAAAACGAAGCGCTACACAAACAGTTTGCCCGACAGTGAGCGCACAGCTTCTTCAGTGGCATTCCTGACACTCGGCTCAATATGTGAGTGTACCGTATTCCCTCGGCTGAAAATCTATATCGCTCATAGAGAATTTCATCAGGAAATGCCAGCGGATCAGCGCGATCTCGAAGAAGCCGCTCACGTCGTAGTGCTGCCCGAATTATTCTTGCTCCCAGGTCCACCGGGTTCTCAATGAATGGTGACGCCATCTCCAAATGAATGAATGAATGAATGCCATCTCACAGTGAAACAGCGGCGCTTTTACAGCCGATTTTAAGCTGAAACTCTGAACAGAACCTGGTCGGGACCAGGTTATGAGCTCAGCATAAGTTACCATGGTGATCTAGCCGGGTTAAAAGAGAGCCACCTTTGTAGTTCAGGGAAGCCTGGCTTTAGACTCAACATACCTGCTAACACACTGAACTGGCTTCACAGTACAGGCCTCTGATGTCCTGCTTTGTTTATTATATTGTATGTTTGTTTGTGTGTTTGTGGATGATCAGCCGCTCTCTCGTTCCAATTCTTCGGGGAGCTCAGCAGGTGCAGGTGAGAGGTCAGCAGGTGCAGGTGAGAGGGCAGCAGGTGCAGGTGAGCGGTCAGCAGGTGCAGGTGAGCGGTCAGCAGGTGCAGGTGAGAGGGCAGCAGGTGCAGGTGAGCGGTCAGCAGGTGCAGGTGAGAGGTCAGCAGGTGCACGTGAGAGGTCAGCAGGTGCAGGTGAGAGGGCAGCAGGTGCAGGTGAGCGGTCAGCAGGTGCAGGTGAGAGGTCAGCAGGTGCAGGTGAGAGGGCAGCAGGTGCAGGTGAGCGGTCAGCAGGTGCAGGTGAGAGGTCAGCAGGTGCACGTGAGAGGTCAGCAGGTGCAGGTGAGAGGGCAGCAGGTGCAGGTGAGAGGGCAGCAGGTGGAGGTGAGCGGTTAGTAGGTGTAGGTGAGCGGTCAGCAGGTGCAGGTGAGAGGTCAGCAGGTGCACGTGAGAGGTCAGCAGGTGCAGGTGAGAGGGCAGCAGGTGCAGGTGAGAGGGCAGCAGGTGGAGGTGAGCGGTCAGCAGGTGCAGGTGAGCGGTCAGCAGGTGCAGGTGAGCGGTCAGCAGGTGCAGGTGAGAGGTCAGCAGGTGCAGGTGAGAGGTCAACAGGTGCAGGTGAGCGGTCAGCAGGTGCAGGTGAGAGGGCAGCAGGTGCAGGTGAGAGGTCAGCAGGTGCAGGTGAGAGGTCAGCAGGTGCAGGTGAGAGGTCAACAGGTGCAGGTGAGCGGTCAGCAGGTGCAGGTGAGAGGGCAGCAGGTGCAGGTGAGAGGTCAGCAGGTGCAGGTGAGCGGTCAGCAGGTGCAGGTGAGCGGTCAGCAGGTGCAGGTGAGCGGTCAGCAGGTGCAGGTGAGCGGTCAGCAGGTGCAGGTGAGCGGTTAGCAGGTGCAGGTGAGAGGGCAGCAGGTGCAGGTGAGAGGGCAGCAGGTGCAGGTGAGCGGTTAGCAGGTGCAGGTGAGAGGTTAGCAGGTGCAGGTGAGAGGGCAGCAGGTGCAGGTGAGGTCTTCAGGATGATGGCAGCTGTTTGTGGTGACTGAACCAGGTGTTTGAACCCAGAACTGCCCAGTGAGCGCTTCTCAGCGTCACGGGTCAGAGTTGGTCGGGTCGAGGAGCAGGGTTCACTGTGACTTCCTGTTCAGACTTCAGAGGATCGGTGATGATGCTGTTTCTTCATCAGACTGCAGAGTAACGACCTCTAATGACCCTGCTACAGATGATGAGATCAGTGATGGTGAACATGTTCACACCTCCATGGCCACCAGTGTCGTCTCTGCACTAATTGAAGACGTGTCAGGTTGAATATCACGTTAAAGATGTTCTCCAGGTGCGCCGTTTAGCTCAGCTGGTAGAGCAGCGTCCCATGGACAGAGGCTGTGTCCTCGTGGCAGCGGCCGCGGGTTCGAGTTCCGGCCTGCGTCTCTCTCTCTCAACCTCTTTCCTGTCATATCCTGAGCTGTACTATCAAAAATCCCCAGTTGACATGAACACCACCAGGAAGCAGGACGATGTCAGTGAATGCAACACACCCAGAGAGTTCTGGAGTCTTTTCAACACTCATCAAGCATCGAGGGAACAAACACAGTTTCAGAACTGAAGAAGCCTCTTCTTACCAGGACCTGGAACCTTCATCATCAAGCTTCCTTCAGTGTCTGTAGGCTCTGGTGACGGAGGACACGCCCCCACCTGGTGTCATCATGCGATCCGTGAAGATCGTCCGAGTGTCGTCTCATCTCACCGCGTTCTGAAGATGCTGAAGGGAACACTTGACTAAAAATACCGTTTCACCGCCTGATGACAACATCGTGACCACACCTGCTGGTTGGACCACGGTCGCATGAACTTCTGTTCTTCAACAGTGAGATGTGTGATCGATCTGAGCTGCCAGGAAACTGTGAGCAGAATCACATCCAGCAGCTGAAGTCTACCTGTGTGTCTGCAGGTGTGTGTCTGCAGGTGTGTGTCTGCAGGTGTGTGTCTGCTGCTGTGTGTCTGCGTGTGTGTCTGCAGGTGTGTGTCTGCTGCTGTGTGTCTGCAGGTGTGTGTCTGCAGGTGTGTGTCTGCTGCTGTGTGTCTGCTGCTGTGTGTCTGCGTGTGTGTGTCTGCAGGTGTGTGTCTGCTGCTGTGTGTCTGCATGTGTGTCTGCAGGTGTGTGTCTGCAGGTGTGTTCAACAGACGCGTCTCACCGTCCTCACATGCTGGTTTGTGTCAGGGCCGGCCTGAGACATAAGCAGACTAAGTGGCTGCTTTGGGCCCCAATTACAAATTAAATGAATTAAACAAGGGACATAAATGAATGAATGAATAATTAAGGAAAATTCTTTGAATCTGAATGGATTTAGGTGTTGCTCTTCTCCAGCTGGCCTCCCAAAAATGCCCCAGAATACAGGAAATCGACCAAATTCATAATTTTCTGGGGGGCAACCCCCGACCCACCTTTACACCCACTTTTGTACAAATAAGGTAGGGGGGGTCCTCATGCATCTGTGCCCAGGGGGACAGTGGGTCATAATCCATCACTGTATTAATAGAATTTATAATGTAACATTATAGTGTGACATTTGTGTCAGTAATTGTCAAACACGGGACTCCGCGGTGGTGGGAGGGGCCCCAAATCAAATTCTGTTTAGGGCCCCCAAAAGGCTTGGGCCGGCTCTGGTTCGTGTCTCACAGCTCAACACTGGCTCCTCTTCACTGACCCAGTTCACCTATGCACACCTTGTTTCTGGACCTGCTGCATGAAAGAGTTTCACAGCAGCGTCTGCGTCCCGGCAGCTGAATGTTGGATCAGATTATTTCAGCGTTTCTGTGTTTTCAGACTCGTCTCAGTGACACTGAGCTGATAGAGATGATGCACCTGAGAGTCAGTGTGGTGCGTTTCAGCACAGGTGGGTGTGGTCACACCTCTGTACACACACACACACACAGCAGGAGAGGAGGAGAGGAGGACTTTATGTCACCAGGAGGAGGAGAGGAGGACTTTATATCATCAGGAGGAGGAGAGGAGGACTTTATATCCTCAGGAGGAGGAGAGGAGGACTTTATATCATAAGGAGGAGGAGAGGAGGATTATATCATCAGGAGGAGGAGAGGAGGACCTTTATATCATCAGGAGGAGGACGAGGAAGGACTTTATATCATCAGGAGGATGAGAGGAGGACTTTATATCATCAGGAGGAGGAGAAGGAGGACTCTTATATCATCAGGAGGAGGGAGGATGGACTTTATATCATCAGGAGGAGGAGAGGAGGTGACTTTATATCATCAGGAAGGGAGGAGGAGAGGAGGATATATCATCAGCAGGAGGAGGAGAGGAGGACTTTATATCATCAGGAGGAGAGGAGGACTTTATATCATCAGGAGGAGAGGAGGACTTTATATCATCAGGAGGAGAGGAGGAACTTTATAGGAGTACTTATCATCAGGAGGCGAGGAGGACTTTATATCATCAGGAGGAGGAAGAGGAAGGACTTTATATCCTCAGGAGGAGGAGAGGAGGACTTTATATCCTCAGGAGGAAGGAGAGGACTTTATATCATCAGGAGGAGAGGAGGACCTTTATATCATCAGGAGGAGAGGAGGACTTTATATCATCAGGAGGAGGAGAGGAGGGACTTTATATCATCAGGAGGAGGAGAGGAGGACTTTATATCATCAGGAGGAGAGGAGGGACTTTATATCATCAGGAGGAAGGAGAGGAGGACTTTATATCATCAGGAGGAGGAGAGGAGGACTTTATATCCTCAGGAGGAGGAGAGGAGGACTTTATATCATCAGGAGGAGGAGAGGAGGACTTTATATCATCAGGAGGAGGAAGAGGGACTTTATATCATCAGGAGGAGAGGAGGACTTTATATCATCAGGAGGAGGAGGAGGAGGACTTTATATCCTCAGGAGGAGGAGAGGAGGACTTTATATCCTCAGGAGGAGAGGAGGACTTTATATCATCAGGAGGAGAGGAGGACTTTATATCATCAGGAGGAGAGGAGGACTTTATATCCTCAGGAGGAGGAGAGGACTTTATATCATCAGGAGGAGGAGAGGAGGACTTTATATCATCAGGAGGAGGGAGAGGAGGACTTTATATCATCAGGAGGAGAGGAGGACTTTATATCATCAGGAGGAGAGGAGGACTTTATATCATCAGGAGGAGGAGAGGAGG
This sequence comes from Sparus aurata, assembly GCF_900880675.1. NCBI lineage: Eukaryota > Metazoa > Chordata > Actinopteri > Spariformes > Sparidae > Sparus > Sparus aurata. The sequence continues at coordinate 324,343 of NC_044192.1, read as the reverse complement.
ACTTTATATCATCAGGAGGAGAGGAGGACTTTATATCATCAGGAGGAGAGGAGGACTTTATATCATCAGGAGAAGAGGAGGACTTTATATCATCAGGAGGAGGAGAGGAGGACTTTATATCATCAGGAGGAGAGGAGGACTTTATATCATCAGGAGAAGAGGAGGACTTATATCATCAGGAGGAGAGGAGGACTTTATATCATCAGGAGGAGGAGAGGAGGACTTTATATCATCAGGAGGAGAGGAGGACTTTATATCATCAGGAGGAGAGAGGAGGACTTATATCATCAGGAGGAGGAGAGGCTTATGACTTTATATCATCAGGAGGAGGAGAGGAGGACTTTATATCATCAGGAGGAGGAGAGAGGGACTTTATATCATCAGGGGAGGAGAGGGGACTTTATAATCACGGAGGGAGAGGAGGACTTTATATCATCAGGAGGAGGAAGAGAGGACTTTATATCATCAGGAGGAGGAGAGGAGGACTTTATATCATCAGGAGGAGGAGAGTAGGACTTTATATCCTCAGGAGGAGGATTTATATCATTCAGGGAGGAGAGAGGAGGACTTTATATCATCAGGAGGAGGAGAGGAGGACTTTATATCATCAGGAGGAGAGGAGGACTTTATATCATCAGGAGGAGGGAGAGGAGGACTTTATATCATCCGGAGGAGGAGAGGAGGGCTTTATATCATCAGGAGGAGGACTTTATATCATCAGGAGGAGGAGAGGAGGACTTTATATCATCAGGAGGAGGAGAGGAGGACTTTATATCATCAGGAGGAGAGGAGGACTTTATATTATCAGGAGGAGGAGAGGAGGACTTTATATCATCAGGAGGAGGGACTTTATATCATCAGGAGGAGGAGAGGAGGACTTTATATCATCAGGAGGAGGAGAGGAGGACTTTATATCATCAGGAGGAGGAGAGGAGGACTTATATCATCAGGAGGAGGAGAGGAGGACTTTATATCATCAGGAGGAGGAGAGGAGGACTTTATATCATCAGGAGGAGAGAGAGGACTTTATATCATCAGGAGGAGGAGAGGAGGACTTTATATCATCAGGAGGAGAGGAGGACTTTATATCATCAGGAGGAGGAGAGGAGGACTTTATATCATCGGAGGAGGAGAGGAGGCTTTATATCATCAGGAGGAGAGGAGGACTTTATATCATCAGGAGGAGGAGAGGAGGACTTTATATCCTCAGGAGGAGGAGAGGAGGACTTTATATCATCAGGAGGAGGAGAGGAGGACTTTATATCATCAGGAGGAGAGGAGGACTTTATATCATCAGGAGGAGGAGAGGAGGACTTTATATCATCAGGAGGAGGAGAGGAGGACTTTATATCATCAGGAGGAGGAGAGGAGGACTTTATATCATAGGAGGAGAGAGGACTTTATATCATCAGGAGGAGGAGAGGAGGACTTTATATCATCAGGAGAGGAGAGGAGGACTTTATATCATCAGGAGGAGGAGAGGAGGAACTTTATATCATCAGGAGGAGGAGAGGAGGACTTTATATCATCAGGAGGAGGAGAGAGGACTTTATATCATCAGGAGGAGGAGAGGAGGACTTTATATCATCAGGAGGAGAGGAGGACTTTATATCATCAGGAGGAGGAGAGGAGGACTTTATATCATCAGGAGGAGAGGAGGACTTTATATCATCAGGAGGAGGAGAGGAGGACTTTATATCCTCAGGAGGAGGAGAGGAGGACTTTATATCCTCAGGAGGAGGAGGAGGACTTTATATCATCAGGAGGAGAGGAGGACTTTATATCATCAGGAGGAGAGGAGGACTTTATATCATCAGGAGGAGGAGAGGAGGACTTTATATCATCAGGAGGAGGAGAGGAGGACTTTATATCATCAGGAGGAGAGGAGGACTTTATATCATCAGGAGGAGGAGAGGAGGACTTTATATCATCAGGAGGAGGAGAGGAGGACTTTATATCCTCAGGAGGAGGAGAGGAGGACTTATATCATCAGGAGGAGGAGAGGAGGACTTTATATCATCAGGAGGAGGAGAGGAGGACTTTATATCATCAGGAGGAGGAGAGGACTTTATATCATCAGGAGGAGAGGAGGACTTTATATCATCAGGAGGAGGAGAGGAGGACTTTATATCCTCAGGAGGAGGAGAGGAGGACTTTATATCCTCAGGAGGAGAGGAGGACTTTATATCATCAGGAGGAGAGGAGGACTTTATATCCTCAGGAGGAGAGAGAGGACTTTATATCATCAGGAGGAGGAGGAGGACTTTATATCATCAGGAGGAGAGGAGGACTTTATATCATCAGGAGGAGGAGAGGAGGACTTTATATCATCAGGAGGAGAGGAGGACTTTATATCATCAGGAGGAGAGAGAGGACTTTATATCATCAGGAGGAGGAGAGGAGGACTTTATATCATCAGGAGGAGGAGAGGAGGACTTTATATCCTCAGGAGGAGGAGAGGAGGACTTTATATCATCAGGAGGAGAGGAGGACTTATATATCATCAGGAGGAGAGGAGGACTTTATATCATCAGGAGAGGAGAGGAGGACTTTATATCATCAGGAGGAGGAGAGGAGGACTTTATATCATCAGGAGGAGGAGAGGAGGACTTTATATCATCAGGAGGAGGAGAGGACTTTATATCATCAGGAGGAGAGGAGGACTTTATATCATCAGGAGGAGGAGAGGAGGACTTTATATCATCAGGAGGAGAGGAGGACTTTATATCCTCAGGAGGAGAGAGGAGGACTTTATATCATCAGGAGGAGGAGAGGAGGACTTTATATCATCAGGAGGAGGAGAGGAGGACTTTATATCATCAGGAGGAGAGGAGGACTTTATATCATCAGGAGGAGAGGAGGACTTTATATCATCAGGAGGAGAGGAGGACTTTATATCATCAGGAGGAGGAGAGGAGGACTTTATATCATCAGGAGGAGGAGAGGAGGACTTTATATCATCAGGAGGAGAGGAGGACTTTATATCATCAGGAGGAGGAGAGGAGGACTTTATATCATCAGGAGGAGAGGAGGACTTTATATCATCAGGAGAGAGAGGAGGACTTTATATCATCAGGAGGAGGAGAGGAGGACTTTATATCATCAGGAGGAGGAGAGGAGGACTTTATATCATCAGGAGGAGGAGAGGAGGACTTTATATCATCAGGAGGAGGAGAGGAGGACTTTATATCATCAGGAGGAGGAGAGAGGACTTTATATCATCAGGAGGAGGAGAGGAGGACTTTATATCATCAGGAGGAGAGGAGGACTTTATATCATCAGGAGGAGGAGGAGGACTTTATATCATCAGGAGGAGGAGAGGAGGACTTTATATCATCAGGAGGAGAGGAGGACTTTATATCATCAGGAGGAGGAGAGGAGGACTTTATATCATCAGGAGGAGGAGAGGAGGACTTTATATCATCAGGAGGAGGAGAGGAGGACTTTATATCCTCAGGAGGAGGGAGGACTTTATATCATCAGGAGGAGGAGAGATATCATCAGGAGGAGGAGAGGAGGACTTTATATCATCAGGAGGAGAGGAGGACTTTATATCATCAGGAGGAGGAGAGGAGGACTTTTTATCATCAGGAGGAGGAGAGGAGGGCCTTTATATCATCAGGAGGAGGAGAGAGGACTTTATATCATCAGGAGGAGGAGAGGAGGACTTTATATCATCAGGAGGAGGAGAGGAGGACTTTATATCATCAGGAGGAGGAGAGGAGGACTTTATATCATCAGGAGGAGGAGAGGAGGACTTATATCATCAGGAGGAGGAGAGGAGGACTTTATATCATCAGGAGGAGAGGAGGACTTTATATCATCAGGAGGAGGAGAGGAGGACTTTTATATCATCAGGAGGAGAGGAGGACTTTATATCATCAGGAGGAGGAGAGGAGGGCTTTATATCATCAGGAGGAGGAGAGGAGGACTTTATATCATCAGGAGGAGGAGAGGAGGACTTTATATCATCAGGAGGAGGAGAGGAGGACTTTATATCATCAGGAGGAGGAGAGGAGGACTTTATATCATCAGGAGGAGGAGAGGAGGACTTTATATCATCAGGAGGAGGAGAGGAGGACTTTATATCATCAGGAGGAGGAGAGGAGGACGTTATATCATCAGGAGGAGGAGAGGAGGACTTTATATCATCAGGAGGAGGAGGACTGAGTGAACTGCTCCTTTACTGTGACGAGTCCATCAGAGTCACAGCTTCTGGTTTCTGACTCACTCTGTGACAGAGGAGCAGTGAATCTTTCTGTTCTGATTAATCAATGATCAATATTTTCTGATGGATGAGTCAGCTGATCGTTTGAGCTCTGAACATGAAGGTGTGTTCAGGACAGACTTTAAATACCGACTGACCTTCTTTCCGTACGCAGCTCCCATTCTTCCTGTTGGTTTGTGTCCTCTCAGGCTTTCCTCACTCTTCTTCTTTCCCAGCAGCCTTTGGGCCTCCTTCTCCTCCCCCCACCACCTGGTAGCCTGACAGCCCAGGCGCTGGGGTCTGTTAGCCCGTCAAACTGCGAGGAAGCCTCATAACACCAGAACGGGACCGGACCGAGCCGAGCAGAGCCGGGCCGGGAGAGAAGAGCTGAACCGGTCGGTGTTTGACTGAGAGGAGCAGCAGCCACCTGTTACTGTCTGACTCTCTGCTCCCAGAGTTAAGACTCTTCAACAGGATTAATGTAATCAATACTGACAGACAGAGAGAGAGGAGAGCAAAGAACGGAGTCCCCTCAGCCAGCTGGTCCACAGGCTGAGCTCCAACAGCACCGGGCACCAAGACCGCCCTCACACCATCCAGCCCCACCAAATTAAAAGAAAGAAAAAGACAATTACATCAACTATTGGACATCCGCAACCAAAACCCAAAGCAAACTCCAATGCTATTTGGCCCTAAACAGACAATACTCCATGGCAGATTATCTGAGCTCTGTAACTGACCCGAGACTGAGGAAAACCTGGACTATGTACAGACTCAGCGACCACAGCCGGGCCTTAGAGAGCGGCAGACACAGACAGACCCGGCTGTCCAGAGAGGACCGGCTGTGTCGGTTCCGTCCACACAGACAGACCCGGCTGTCCAGAGAGGACCGGCTGTGTCGGTTCTGTCCACACAGACAGACCCGGCTGTCCAGAGAAGACCGGCTGTGTCGGTTCTGTCCACACAGACAGACCCGGCTGTCCAGAGAGGACCGGCTGTGTCGGTTCTGTCCACACGGACAGACCCGGCTGTCCAGAGAGGACCGGCTGTGTCGGTTCTGTCCACACAGACAGACCCGGCTGTCCAGAGAGGACCGGCTGTGTCGGTTCCGTCCACACAGACAGACCCGGCTGTCCAGAGAGGACCGGCTGTGTCGGTTCCGTCCACACAGACAGGTGGAGACAGAGCAGCACTTCCTGCTGCACTGTGACACATACACAGACATCAGAACCCAGATATACACTAAAATCACAGGTACAACCCCAGACTTCCCCAAACTATCAGACCAAGAAAAACTACAACATTTACTGGGAGAAAAAACTGGCACTGCTGTAGATGCAGCGAGATCTGTGAATGCTGCCACAGGAGAAGAGACGAGCTGCACAACAACACCTGACATGATTTCCTCCACATGAACCAGCTGATCCTGACTGGGTTCTTACCTGCACACTGATATTCTGTTTACTATTGTTGTTATTATTGCTGTTATTGTTATTGTTATTATTGATGGACCACGGCCCCCTGGGACCATCTACTGTTTCCGGGCTCCTGCTGCCTTGAAACACTGACTGATCTGGATCATCACACCCCGGGCTCTGCTGGATCATTGCTCTCCTCTGCTCTGATCTCCTCATATCTATATTTCTGTTTATCTTGATGCCTCTCTCTGTCTGTTACTAATTATCTTGTGTGTCCTGCCTTCTTCCAGGTCATCATGGTGGACAGGAGGTCGTCTGACTCGGGCTCCACTTGGTGATGTCTCGTCCTGCTCGGTCGTCTCCTGGATCCACTCACTTTGCATAACTTGTATCAGACTTTCTGTTAATGTAACTTGTAAACTGTGATTTGTCGCTCTTTTCTGTACATGCAACATCTATTGCATGTGTGTCCGTCCTGGAAGAGGGATCCTCCTCTGTGGCTCTTCCTGAGGTTTCTTCCATTGTTTTTTTTACCCTGTTAAAAGGTTTTTTTTCCATCAACATGTGAAGTTTTTCCTCACTCTATCGAGGGTCTGAGGACAGAGGATGTTGTTCACTGTACAGATTGTAAAGCCCACTGAGGCAATGTGATTGTGATTTTGGGCGATATAAATAAATAAAATTGAAATTTAACTGAAAATTGACAAATTAAAGGACATTTGATTGCTGGAGTTAATGTTCGCTAGCTGTTAGCTTCTGGTTTCCCTCATGGGATCTTAATTAAGACTGAGGTCTGAGAGGAAGAACAATGATTCTGCTGTCGAAGAAAGAAAAGACACCACTGAATGACTTCACACTGTATTTACTTATTTACACAATAAATAAAATGGCAAGAAGATTTCAATAATCCAGACTGAAACACAGCAGAGATCTGCAGACTGATCACATGATTTAATATTTCATGGACTCTTTGACCACGGACGTCCAGAATCCCCCCGTCCAGTCTGGACTCTACTGCTCTGAACTGGGCGGGGTGTCCGGCTCGTCATGGCTCGGTCCTGACATCTGCATGAAGAGCTCCCTCAGCTCTGTGATGTCATCATCCAGGGACGGCAGGGGCGGAGCCGAATGCTGCTCGCGCTCCTCGATGAAGTCCCACAGACGGACGCTGTTCATGAACTAATGGAAACAGACAGGAACACTGATAAGAAACTACAAAACCCAGCAGCTGGTGATGAACTACAACTCGAAAAAGACGGCTGTGGGTTCTGACCCGGATGTTTCCCTCGGAGCTCAGCTGTTTCCGCGGCCGGTCGGGTTCTGCTCGGGTTCCATCTGGGAAGGCGTGAAGATACAAACATTTCCCTCCGAATGGACACGAGCCGCGACCCTGATCGAAGTACTTACAGGACTTCTTACTGCAGAGACAGAAAGTAGCAGTGAATGATTCTGACCGGGTCCGGTCTCAGGTGTGGCGGCTCAGTGACACACAGGAAGTTCACCTGACTCCAGACTTGAACAGTTCTATGAGGTGGTCTTTGTCCTCCTGGTCCTCCACCCAGTACACCGAAGGGATGACGAACTCCGAGGTGACTCGACACTCTGGACACGACCTGAGGGAGAAGGGTGGAACATTTACTGTTACTGCATCGTTATGTTCCTCTGGGTCTGGTATCGTGTGTGTGTGTGTGTGTGTGTGTGTGTGTTGTCGCCTTGATTTGTATTTTATCTATTTATTTGCTGTCTCTTCTATTTGTATTTTGTATTATTTTATTAAGGGCTACATATGCAGATTAGCAGCTTTGCTATAATCCTGCATGTTTACAGAGATGTTTTCAATGTTCATTAATGTGCGCTGTCCCTATCCAAAAATAAAGCATTATTATTATTATTATTATTATTATTATTATTATTATTATTATTATTATTATTATTATTATTACACATTTTACAGACCCAGTTCTGGACTGATTGACCCTGTCCTGGAATATTACAGACTCTGGTTCTGTTTGAGGAGACTCTTACTTGATGATCTTGTTGCTGAAGTTTCTGGTGCAGCGCCACTGACGGATGCAGGACAGACAGAAGGTGTGACAGCAGGAGGACAGGATGCCGAACCTGCGGTCCGCCGGGTTCAACTTCTGCACCACCACCTCCATACAAATGGAACACACCTGAACAACAGACAGAACACACCTGAACAACAGGCAGAACACACCTGAGCAACAGACAGAACACACCTGAGCAACAGACAGAACACACCTGAGCAACAGGCAGAACACACCTGAGCAACAGGCAGAACACACCTGAACAACAGGCAGAACACACCTGAACAACAGGCAGAACACACCTGAACAACAGGCAGAACACACCTGAGCAACAGACAGAACACACCTGAACAACAGACAGAACACACCTGAACAACAGACAGAACACACCTGAACAACAGACAGAACACACCTGAACAACAGGCAGAACACACCTGAACAACAGACAGAACACACCTGAACAACAGGCAGAACACACCTGAGCAACAGACAGAACACACCTGAACAACAGACAGAACACACCTGAACAACAGACAGAACACACCTGAACAACAGACAGAACACACCTGAACAACAGACAGAACACACCTGAACAACAGACAGAACACACCTGAGCAACAGACAGAACACACCTGAACAACAGACAGAACACACCTGAACAACAGACAGAACACACCTGAGCAACAGACAGAACACACCTGAACAACAGGCAGAACACACCTGAACAACAGACAGAAACACACCTGAACAACAGACAGAACACACCCTGAGCCACCAGGCAGAACCACCTGAACAACAGGCAGAAACACACCTGAAGCAACAGACAGAACCACACTGAACAACAGACAGAACACACCTGAGCAACAGACAGAACACACCTGAGCAACAGACAGAACACACCTGAACAACAGACAGAACACACCTGAGCAACAGACAGAACACACCTGAGCAACAGACAGAACACACCTGAGCAACAGACAGAACACACCTGAACAACAGACAGAACACACCTGAGCAACAGACAGCACACACCTGAACAAACAGCAGAACACACCTGAACAACAGGCAGAACACACCTGAACAACAGACAGAACACACCTGAACAACAGACAGAACACACCTGAGCAACAGACAGAACACACCTGAACAACAGACAGAACACACCTGAACAACAGGCAGAACACACCTGAACAACAGACAGAACACACCTGAACAACAGACAGAACACACCTGAACAACAGACAGAACACACCTGAACAACAGACAGAACACACCTGAACAACAGGCAGAACACACCTGAACAACAGGCAGAACACACCTGAGCAACAGACAGAACACACCTGAGCAACAGACAGAACACACCTGAACAACAGACAGAACACACCTGAACAACAGGCAGAACACACCTGAACAACAGACAGAACACACCTGAGCAACAACAGTTACTGTCATCATGACAACCTGATCAGTGACCGACTGGACCCACCTTGTCCTGACTCAGCTGGGCTGCGAACGCCTTCTCCATGTCAGCTTCAAAGGCCAGCAGACACATCTGCAGACAGACAGACATGATTAGTGCCATCCTGTGATCAGCCTCAGCTGTTACCACTGTCACGTTCTGGGTCATGAAGAACCGACAGTACATCTGAACATCGTCCAGACTCAAATATCAAATGTTCTGAGGGATCCAGTTTATAAACTAGTGTTAAAAATTAATCTAAATGTGGTTTTACAACATTTCAGTTCAAGTCTCTTTAAGCTGCACGAGAAAATCTATTGATGTTGACATGCTGAAGAAAAGTTCTGGAGGACAGAGAGCTGAGCTGAAGTCCACAAACAGCCTCCTGATGCAGCTGTTCTGATTCTCCAGCTGTGTGCAGACCAATGGAGGGTAGTGAGTATGTCATCCTCTGTGGATCTGTTGGTTCTGAAAGCATACCGGTGAGGGTCCAGGCTGGCAGGGATGTTGTCTTTACGTGCTGGAGAACCCGTTCCTCTCACACCTCATCAGGACGGTGGTCAGACCCACAGAAACAGCCTGCAGTTAAAAACATCAGCCAGCTGATCGGATCATGTTTGTAGAACAAGGCCCAGTTAATTATCTGGACCAGCAGCCTTTTTCATATTCACTCTCAGCAGGAGTTTAGTGAAAGTGTCCGGTCCTCGTGAGGATTCTGGGTTTGCTGTGATGTTCTGGATCTTCAGTGCTGGTGGTGTTGGTCCAGTCTCACCCGACTGATCGGACCGAGCCCTCACCTCTCCACTCATCCAGACCTTCTGGTTGGAGAATCCTTCAGGAGCTCTGAAGAGTCCTGCCGGGCTGCTGGAGCTTCATCTGTTGTTCCGACTCTTGATCAGCTGGGTCACTGTGATGACCGATGCCACCTGAGGAGAACCTGCAGACTTTACCTGAACTCACCTTCTCGTGCGCTCTCCTCTGCTCGGAGTCGTGGGGGTGGAGCACCTGCAGCCGACACACTTCACACAGGTCGCCATGGAGATACGTACAGTTGTCTTCATAGTAACAGTGTCCGGCAGCAGCGTACGGACACAGCTGGGGGAGGTCCTGGTAGGCCCTGCCCACTGTGGGAGGGGCTGCAGAAAGCACAGGTAAATATCAAAAACACAGAAATCTGTAAATAATTGCCTCATCATGCACTACTGATTACATCCCCACAGCCAATCAGGGGACAGTATTTCTGTATCTGACCTTGTTCCCGTGCTGAGGCGTCCAGACCCGTCCTGATGGCGTCCACGTAAGACTGAGGAGAAGCCGCCGCCGCCGCTGCCGCCATGGCCTCTGACCCCAAACTGTCTGCTGGACCCCCGTACATACTGTCTACAGCCAGCACTGAGAGACAGACAGGTGAGAGAGAGAGACATGTGAACAGACACACAGGCATTTAAAAGTCAGACGAGTTCTTCTTGGTGACATCACTAAACAGGTGCGTCTGTCAATGATCTGTCAGGTAACTGGAGGAGGTATTTACTCCAGTAATCTGATTACTGGAAACAGGAAGAGAGGCTGAGCAGTGTTGTCACATCCAGGTGTTCAACTTCATTCTGGTTCTGAGCGTGTGCAGTCAGTCAGTTACCTCTTTCTCTGAGGACCAGCATCTTCTTCACACCACCTCTATATGAAGCTCCGCCCACAGCTCCTCCCACACCTGCCTGATCCTCTGAAGCTCCTCCCCCTCCTCCTCTGGATGAAGATTTGATGTGGTCATACCTGGTAACAGGAAACAAAGGTTGTTACTAGTGTTACCCGTCTGTCAGTAGGGATGCACCGATACACATTTTTCACCTCCGATCCGATCCCGATACGTGAATTTGGATATCTGCCGATACCGATACTATTCCGATACCAGAGCTCTGTTTGCTTTAATATTATTATTAACATCATTATTGTTGATTTTATACTAGGCTGATATAAACTCCTCTCTACAGGCAAGTATGACATTGGGCAGATATCTGAAGGCCAAATATCTGCAGTGAAGCTCAGGGCTGGAACTCCTTTAGACTTCTCAGCTAACTTGGCTGACACTCGGTTGCACAGTTCAGGTAGCGCAGACTCTGATAATATCTCCTGGGTGGTGAATTATATCGTGGCTGCAAGTGTTCAATCAGAAATCCTGCGTTTTCCACCACTGATAACTGTTGGTCATCGAGTACGATGAAGTTGAGCAACTTCTCGGTAATCCCTTTAGCTTTCACTTTCTCTGCTGGGAGTTTACTTTTCTTTTGGAACGACTCCAGAAGTGATTCCTGACGGCTCCTTTCGTCTTTCTGCGCCCTGGCTAAAAATTCCTTGTGCTCTTTCACGTGATGCTATTTTACATGTTTCATTGCGTTAGTGGTGTTGTACGTCGCGAGGTAGCTCCTCCCTCTCTGAATAACGGCTTTGCATTTTGCTGTCTTGCTTTGCGGTGTTTCTAGTGTAAAATATTTCCACACAGCGGACATGTTTGCTAGCCACAGTGCTGCTCAATGCTAGTCTGCTAGCTGGCTGCAAACTGTGGAATGGTTTTCCTGAACGGGGGCGTGTCTCATAACTCTGTGTCTCATTGAGCCACGCCTCCGTTCAGGAAATCCATTCCACAGTTTGCAGCCAGCTAGCAGGCTAGCCGGCAGGAATCCCTTGTGGAGTCATTTCAGCAGACAACGTTAAAGCACAGACACGGCTCATGGATCGGAGATTTCCGATCCGTAAATTACATTGGTATCGGACCCGATACCGATACTGGATTGGATCGGCTCCATCCCCATCTGTCAGCTGAGTGTGACCTGTCTGTCAGCTGAGTGTGACCTGTCTGTCAGGTGAGTGTGACCTGTCTGTCAGCTGAGTGTGACCTGTCTGTCAGCTGAGTGTGACCTGTCTGTCAGGTGAGTGTGACCTGTCTGTCAGCTGAGTGTGACCTGTCTGTCAGCTGAGTGTGACCTGTCTGTCAGGTGAGTGTGACCTGTCTGTCAGGTGAGTGTGACCTGTCTGTCAGGTGAGTGTGACCTGTCTGGTCAAGCTGAGTGTGACCTGTCTGTCAGCTGAGTGTGACCTGTCTGTCAGCTGAGTGTGACCTGTCTGTCAGCTGAGTGTGACCTGTCTGTCAGGTGAGTGTGACCTGTCTGTCAGGTGAGTGTGACCTGTCTGTCAGCTGAGTGTGACCTGTCTGTCAGGTGAGTGTGACCTGTCTGTCAGCTGAGTGTGACCTGTCTGTCAGCTGAGTGTGACCTGTCTGTCAGCTGAGTGTGACCTGTCTGTCAGGTGAGTGTGACCTGTCTGTCAGCTGAGTGTGACCTGTCTGTCAGGTGAGTGTGACCTGTCTGTCAGGTGAGTGTGACCTGTCTGTCAGCTGAGTGTGACCTGTCTGTCAGGTGAGTGTGACCTGTCTGTCAGGTGAGTGTGACCTGTCTGTCAGGTGAGTGTGACCTGTCTGTCAGGTGAGTGTGACCTGTCTGTCAGGTGAGTGTGACCTGTCTGTCAGGTGAGTGTGACCTGTCTGTCAGCTGAGTGTGACCTGTCTGTCAGCTGAGTGTGACCTGTCTGTCAGGTGAGTTACCTGCAGCGCTCTCCGTAGGCGCACACTCCTCTCTGGTAGAACTTGCAGATGGTGGAGGGTTTGCTGTTGGTCGGGTCGTGAGAGAAGAGGCAGCGGCTGCCCTCCCTGCACACACCGTGGAGGAAATACCTGAAACACATCAACACACACAGTCAGTATGTTTACATGCACAGCTGAGTCAGATTACAGCCATAGTTCGAATCTGCTGCTCAATCAGACAACTGCAATTATCCGAGTTTACATGCCGGTGAGAAAATCGGATTATTGTCCGGAGCATGTCATACCCCGGTACGCTAGGTGGCGCTGTGCCCATTTCAACTAGTGGTAACAGAGACACCTCCGGCTGACCTCTTTACGTCACCAGCCACAACAAACTGCCTCGACATTCCAGAACATTTCGTATATGGTGTACATGATAATTACACACACTAGATGCACAATGGCGCTCTTGCTTGTGGTTATTTCGTCCGTCTACTTCCAGCTCACGGCCCCAGGAAAGAAATCTCGAGCCTGCGCAGAACACAAAATCTGATCCGATCTGATGGAACGTATACATGCAGGAGTAATGCGACTATCAATCAATAATCTGGGTGTTTTAATCTGACTGTGAGAAATCCGATCCGGTCCTGATTTTAGTCAGACTAAGGTGTAAACATGCATCTTAAAAATCCCATCACAGTCGGACTAACGGTGTAATTCGGTTTTCTCGAGTGCCATGTGAACCCACTGAGTATACAATTTAAACAAAATTGCAATTGCCATGGCAACGGTGCATTATTCACTCAAGGACCCCTGGAACCTCCTCAAATATCTCAAGGACCATCTACATGGAGCTAACCTGGGCTCCATGTATATATACACATATCTATCCATCCATCTATATATATTATATATATATAGAGATATATCTATATCTATATCTATATCTATATAGATATAGATATAAATTATACATTATACATATATATAATATAGATTTATCTATAACTATCTATCTCTATCTATAGATATAGATATCTATCTAGATATCTATCTCTCTCTCTCTCTCTCTCTATATATATATATATATATATATAGATATATATCTATATATCTATATCTATCTCTCTCTCTCTATATCTCTCTCTCTCTCTCTACATCTATATATATATCTATATATCTATATATATATCTATATATATATATATATATATATATATATATCTATATATATATATATAATCTATATATATCTATATATATCTATATATATATATATATATCTATATATATCTATATATATATATATCTATATATATATATATATATCTATATATATATATATATATATAGATATATATAGATATAGATATATATATATATATATATATATATATATATATATATATATATATCTATATCTATATATATATAGATCTCTCTATATAGATCTTTATATATATATAGATCTATATATGTATAGATCTATATATATGATGTGTAGGTGTTTTTACAGCAGCCTAGTCTGATCATGTGATCACCTCCGTCTGTAGTGAACCGGGTTGTCACAGTGTTGGTGTTTCTGATATTTTGTCCAACCTGTCATATGATGGGCACGAGGACATGGAGCAGAAGAGGCGGATCAGGTAGGCTCAGGTGTGTTAAGTCTGAGTTTTACCTTCAAACGAACTCCAGCGACAGCGGAACACAAGCTAACAGCTAGCGGCTAAAAACATTAGCACGAGGCTAGCGCATCCGCCGTGATGCCATTCAGAAACAGCGCGCGGGACTGTCGGATAGACAGACAGGTGACAGACAGACAGACAGGTGACATACAGACGGACAGGTGATAAACAGAGCGACAGACTCACCTGCAGGTCACCTGTTTGGTGCTCATCTTCCTCGCAGAGTTTCTGCTACAACGGCTGCTTCCAAGTTGTCCCGTCGGTGTCACGGTCAAACACCTCCGACTGACAGCCGCGTCACAGTAGGAAGGTTCCGGTTCCGTTTATCGGACGGGATACTCAGTACTGGAGTCCTGGAAGCCCAGTTAAAGAAAAGAAAAGATGAAACAATATTCCCACGGTACAACTCAATACTGACCACGGGAAGATGTTTGTGTTACAAATGTGCTTCTGTTGATATTTGAACTTTACTCGATCACAGAAGTAACGGTTGTACTTTTTACGCCATGAGAAAGTTCTGCTGCTTCTTAAAGTGAAACTCTCCCCAAAATGCAACCGAGTTTTATTTGTGATGAATATGAGTCTAACCTTCGTGTAAAGGCATAATTACGACGAAAGAGGCACTTTTAAGATTTGCCGTTGTTTCGTTTTTGGGCAAGATAATTTTCAATTGGAGTGCAAAACACTTCTTAGTGTTTTAAAAATAGCGATTTTGATGCTATTGTAAAAGTGCCCCTTGAACTCCCATTGAAAATTAGCTTGCCTGAAAACGAAACTACGGTAAATCTGAAAAGTGACTCTTTCATCGTAATTGTGCTTTTACACGAAGGTTTGACTCATATTTAATCACAAATAAAACTCGGTTGCATTTTGGCGCGCGCACACACACACACACACACACACACACACACACAAAATTAGTTGAGATGGTCAAAGTGTTGACCTATTTTCAGCCAATCACATCACAGAGCCTTCACAGTCTCGTGTTCTGGAGCTCTCTGTGTTTCCACACTCATCGACACTCATTCGTTTGTTTTCATGTGATTCTGCTGATTTTTCTTTGTGTTGTTTCTCACTTTGATTCATTACTTCGACTTTTTCTGCCGATCATTTCTTCTGTTTGCTCTCAGAGACACTAACACCCGTCCAAAGGTCACCTGTTCAGACTGAAGCAGGAACAGGTGAGCCGGGTCACATGGCTGTCTGTCTCACAACACCTGGAACCTGATAGGCCGGAGCCACGCAGTGATGTCATCTGATAGGCTGTTACCTAGCAACCAGGTGTGTCACAGAGGAGGGGAGTCAAAGGAGAGTGAAAAGAAGAGAAAGAGAAGATCTGAGGAGGAGCTGAGACGTAAACAGAGGATCTGGAGTTAAAGCGTAAAAATAGGAGTAACAGGAGGAGTTGAGGAGTAAAGGGAAGACTTGAGGAGTCTAAGGAGGACAGGAAGAGACATAAACAAAGTCCCAGAGGAGTAAGAAGAGGACTGAACAGGTACAATAAAGAGTAAAGAGGGAGCAGGAGGAGCTGAGGAGGAGCTGAGGAGGAAGAATGGATCGCAGTGTGATCCGACTGACTCACTGTCAGAAGGAGATCTTCTGTTTCTCAGTGCCGGAGGAGTGTCCGAGCTGTGGGGAGGAGCTGAGGGGGAGCAGACTGCAGGAGGCGCCGGTCAGCCTCCCCTCGCCCCTCACCAACGCACACAAGAGCTCCTGCTGCCTGCTGGTCGCACCTGCACACGACAACCTCAACAGGTGGGTACACACACACACACACACACACACACACACACACACACACACACCACAGGTAGGCACACAGGGGTCTAACCCAGGTATATAATACCATTCTAACCAGTGTGTGCCGGGCTGTTTCTTCCTCAGAGACTTCAATGGGACGTCAGATCTTCACACCGGCATCTCAAACACTGCAGGTAGGCCCACAGTGCACTGGCTCACCTGTTCTACCTGCTGTCACTGAACACACAACAAGGCCTTCTCATCCTTGTGGCCATACAGTGTTGTTTCTGCTGAGGACAGAAACCACACTGCCTGTTTTTGATTGATGTTAGCGAGACAGCTAACTTAATGCTACATTAGCAGAGGATTGGCTGCAGCTAACAACAAACTGCTAACATCAGTCCACCACCTCATCGTCACCATGTCATCATCTCTGTGACGTTCATGGTCCCCTTAGGATGAGCTGACTTCATCTAGCGCCATCGTCAGGTCAACATGTCCATGTGTTAATACCTGCGGAACTGATGACATCATCAGTCTCAGCCGAACTCTGTGTTTACTGATGGTTAGGTCATGTTAGCATGCTAATGATGGTGAACATTGTACAGCTAAACATCAGCATGTAAACGTTGTCTTTGGGAGCATGTTAGCATGCTGACGTTAGCATTTAGCTCAATGTAAAGACAGAGCAGACGCAACATTGGACAGAGTCTGAGGTGTGTGTGTGTGTGTGTGTGTGTGTAGGGGTTGTGTATAACTACACTCGTGGTGGAGTTCGTAGAGATCAGAGTGGGTGGGAGCGCTGCGTCAGTGTTCCTCTGGTCCGCCCCGACATGTTCCACCTGCTGGCTCAGTGGGACCAGTACCTGGAGCGCTTCTCTGACGGGTCCATGTGGGACCCCGCCTGGCACAGGTACATATCACACCTGGCTCAGGTACACCTCAAGACTGACATGCTGAATTATCTCTCTTCTCCTGTCTCACCTGTTCCACCTGTGTGTCTCAGGTTCCATGAGGACGACCACAACTGCTTCAGTTTCTGTCTTCAGTTCATTAACAGCGTCCTGGCAGCAGAGGGGCGGAGCTCTCTGAGCAGAGAGACTTTCACTCACAGCTTCATCCTGCCGAGGATGAGGAGGGTCTCCAAATACACCACGCTGTACCAACACATCCAGAGACACCAGTACTACATGGTGGACAGACAGGAGGACAGACAAGAGGACGCACCAGTTAAACCAGTCAGCTCTGGTTTATAGAGGAGGTTTAAATGAGACTCAGTTACCATGGAAACTGATCCTCCAGACTTCACTCATCCTGTGACACTCTGATTATCATAAAGAGCCTCTCTGTTACAGCCAGCGAACACAATGACAACCACCAGCTCATCACACACTGAACGTCTGTCAGGTGAGACAGCTGAGACAGGTGAGACGGGTGAGACAGGTAACAATAAGGTCGGTGTTGATCACATAGTCGCTGAGAGAACAGACTGAGAGCTCGTCTGTGTGTGAACGAGTCGATGTACTGAATATTTCACGTGTTGTGTTTTTTTCTCTGTGTGAAATCTCAATAAAAACTCCTCCATCATCAGTTTAGAGCTGTGATGTCATCAGTCAGCTGACACCAGGAGTGTAAAGAAAAAATAATTTATTGTTCTTGAGAACAGATTTGAGACTGCACTTCATCTCAGAGGGAAGTATTTGTTCTGTGATCTGATGTTTTGTTCTAAATTAAAATACCAACAGTTTGTAAAGAGCAGCTGAAGCCATCAGGCCATTAATGAGTTAATTCATCAGCTGATTGAAAGTGTTATTGCTGTATGAAAAACATGCAGGTCCTCACACAGGCTGTGAAGAAAAATAAATTAGTATTAATAATTAATTAATTAATTAATATTAACTCACCTTTACTGTCTCTGCTCTGAACTACATTCATACAAGTGGTTTCTTCTGGTAAAATAAAATATCCAATAACAACATTCAGATATAGAGTTTCTATTACATTACATTATATTAACAGACATCTGTGGCGTCCGGCCTGAGGGAGGACCTGAGAGCAGACCGACAGTTCCAGCCGGACACAGATTCAAAGACACCGATGCGTCCGACAGTGAAACAAATCCGGGCAGAGCGACTAACTGTTGACAAGCTAACAGGCTAACAAGCTAACATAGATCAGAGGGTAATTTAAGGAGCTAAACTGCAAACAGGCTAATATCCTAACATGCTAGCAATTAGCAGTGTCTCCCGCTAGCTACTGCGGCAGCAGAACTAGCAACACAGACTGGAACCAGCTCTCACCCGGTCTGACCCGGTCTGACCCGGTCCCGACAGCATGCAGGCGGAGTTTCGTGCTCCACGGAGACGCGCCCGGGTTCAGGAGGAGTACGAGGCTCCGCTGCCGGTGAGCCGAGACCCGGAGGAGAGGAACGACTACAGGGCGCAGCTCATCAACCAACACGTGCTGGTCTGCCACCCGGACCACATCCAGAAGATCCACAACCAGGTCTGACTAAGTCCACGTTTGAGTGAGTCGATACCCTCCAAAACCAAGTCTGAATGAGTCCACACCCTCTAAAACCAGGTCTGAGTGAGTCCACATCCTCTTAAACCAGGTTTGAGGGAGTCCACACCCTCTAAAACCAGGTCTGAATGAGTCCACATCCTCTAAAACCAGGTCTGAATGAGTCCACATCCTCTAAAACCAGGTCTGAGTGAGTCCACGTCCTCTAAAACCAGGTTTGAGTGAGTCCACATCCTCTAAAACCAGGTCTGAGTGAGTCCACGTCCTCTAAAACCAGGTCTGAGTGAGTCCACGTCCTCTAAAACCAGGTTTGAGTGAGTCCACATTCTCTAAAACCAGGTCTGAGTGAGACCACATCTTCTAAAACCAGGTGTGAGTGAGTCCACGTCCTCTAAAACCAGGTCTGAGTGAGTCCACACCCTCTAAAACCAGGTCTGAGTGAGTCCACGTCCTCTAAAACCAGGTTTGAGTGAGTCCACATCCTCTAAAACCAGGTCTGAATGAGTCCACACCCTCTAAAACCAGGTCTGAGTGAGTCCACACCCTCTAAAACCAGGTCTGAGTGAGTCCACGTCCTCTAAAACCAGGTTTGAGTGAGTCCACATCCTCTAAAACCAGGTCTGAATGAGTCCACACCCTCTAAAACCAGGTCTGAGTGAGTCCACGTCCTCTTAAACCAGGTCTGAGTGAGTCCACATCCTCTTAAACCAGGTCTGAATGAGTCCACACCCTCTAAAACCAGGTCTGAGTGAGTCCACGTCCTCTAAAACCAGGTTTGAGTGAGTCCACACCCTCTAAAACCAGATCTGAATGAGTCCATGTCCTCTAAAACCAGGTCTGAGTGAGTCCACGTCCTCTTAAACCAGGTCTGAGTGAGTCCACATCCTCTTAAACCAGGTTTGAGTGAGTCCACACCCTCTAAAACCAGGTCTGAGTGAGTCCACATCCTCTTAAACCAGGTTTGAGGGAGTCCACACCCTCTAAAACCAGGTCTGAATGAGTCCACATCCTCTAAAACCAGGTCTGAATGAGTCCACATCCTCTAAAACCAGGTCTGAGTGAGTCCACGTCCTCTAAAACCAGGTTTGAGTGAGTCCACACCCTCTAAAACCAGGTCTGAATGAGTCCATGTCCTCTAAAACCAGGTCTGAGTGAGTCCACGTCCTCTTAAACCAGGTCTGAGTGAGTCCACATCCTCTTAAACCAGGTCTGAATGAGTCCACACCCTCTAAAACCAGGTCTGAGTGAGTCCACGTCCTCTAAAACCAGGTTTGAGTGAGTCCACACCCTCTAAAACCAGGTCTGAATGAGTCCATGTCCTCTAAAACCAGGTCTGAGTGAGTCCACGTCCTCTTAAACCAGGTCTGAGTGAGTCCACATCCTCTTAAACCAGGTTTGAGTGAGTCCACACCCTCTAAAACCAGGTCTGAGTGAGTCCACATCCTCTTAAACCAGGTTTGAGGGAGTCCACACCCTCTAAAACCAGGTCTGAATGAGTCCATGTCCTCTAAAACCAGGTCTGAGTGAGTCCACGTTCTCTTAAACCAGGTCTGTATGAGTCCACACCCTCTAAAACCAGGTCTGAGTGAGTCCACGTCCTCTAAAACCAGGTTTGAGTGAGTCCACATCCTCTAAAACCAGGTCTGAGTGAGACCACATCTTCTAAAACCAGGTGTGAGTGAGTCCACACCCTCTAAAACCAGGTCTGAGTGAGTCCACGTCCTCTAAAACCAGGTCTGAGTGAGTCCACGTTCTCTTAAACCAGGTCTGTATGAGTCCACACCCTCTAAAACCAGGTCTGAGTGAGTCCACACCCTCTAAAACCAGGTCTGAGTGAGTCCACATCCTCTAAAACCAGGTTTGAGTGAGTCCACATCCTCTAAAACCAGGTCTGAATGAGTCCACACCCTCTAAAACCAGGTCTGAGTGAGTCCACGTCCTCTAAAACCAGGTTTGAGTGAGTCCACACCCTCTAAAACCAGGTCTGAATGAGTCCATGTCCTCTAAAACCAGGTCTGAGTGAGTCCACGTCCTCTAAAACCAGGTGTGAGTGAGTCCACGTCCTCTAAAACCAGGTCTGAGTGAGTCCACACCCTCTAAAACCAGGTCTGAGTGAGTCCACACCCTCTAAAACCAGGTCTGAATGAGTCCACACCCTCTAAAACCAGGTCTGAGTGAGTCCACACCCTCTAAAACCAGGTCTGAATGAGTCCACACCCTCTAAAACCAGGTCTGAATGAGTCCACACCCTCTAAAACCAGGTCTGAGTGAGTCCACACCCTCTAAAACCAGGTCTGAGTGAGTTGATACCCTCTTAAACCAGGTCTGAATGAGTCCACACCCTCTTAAACCAGGTCTGAATGAGTCCACACCCTCTAAACCAGGTCTGAGTGAGTCCACACCCTCTAAAACCAGGTCTGAGTGAGTCCACACCAGGGCTGGGTGATAAAACGATCTTGATCATTTCCACGATAACGATGATAATTTATGACATTTATTTTCGATAGTCTTTTTTTGTTTGTTTTCCTCTCCCTAGAAAACACAACACCAACAGCCAATCACACAGCAGACACAGATGCATGTGGGTTATACATGTTTCTGGCCCCTCCCATTCAAAACAACTCAGAATGTCGGTGTCGAGCCGCCTCAACAGGTACTGACCCAAACAGAACCCAGAGAGCGTCAGTTTGTGCTATCATGCTAGTGTCAGCCTCCCCACAAGTAGCCAACAGACCAGCCCGACTGCTTCTACCAGTCACACTTCACTTCCACAACCAACAATCTCTGCTGCTTTTTCAGCCACTTCACACATCCCATATGAGAAGAAACCGAATAGATACAAAAACAGAACCAGCACCACTACGAACAGTACCACTAAAGATATGATGCCTAATAAGCACAGTTTGAAAACAGGGCTTCAAGAAGCTAATGACATCACGGATGCTAAGTTCACTCTGCTAACATCCCTCAGCTGCAGGGTGGAGGGTCAAAGTGGAGCAGCTCAGAGATCATATGTGGTCTGGTCGCACGTCCGAACCACATCAGGTCTTACAGAACCACACCAGGTCTTACAGAACCACATCAGGTCTTACAGAACCACACCAGGTCTTACAGAACCACATCAGGTCTTACAGAACCACATCAGGTCTACCATTTCATTTCTTTATTCACATCAGTTAAAACCATATACAACATACTCTTTTAAATCTGTAATAATCTTATGTGAAATGGGACACCCCAGGAAGCTTAAAAAGCTTATTAAGAGGGGCCCAGGCACAAAGTCGATACAAGTAATACACAAAAATAAAAATAACATAGAATACATTTTCACACATATACACTTACATGTACATATAACACTCTCAACCATACACACCCAAACAAGAGATACTCTAACCTAAAGCTACTCCTAACATGGTCCAAGTGGTCACGTCACCAACAGTCCAAAAAGAATTATACTCCAGTGTAGGAAAGACAAATTGCCATATCAGGATCATGACTGAGAATATTTCAGCAACGGGTGCCTCCTTAATCTATTTTTAAAAACAGGTATAGATGGAGGACATTTGCATCTCAATATCAAAATTGTTCCATACCTGCGGACCTTTGCAAACAAAAACATTTGAGTTTCCGGTTTTTACCCTTAATAAGATGCTTCTTCCTAGTCTGATATGAATGCAGAGATAAGGAAATTGGAATCAGGTCACAAAATCTTTCATAGAGCTTATTAACAACACAAAACATAGTACAAGCATTATGAAAAGAATTAAGTTCAGTAATTTTCAGGAGGCCATAGCGATGAAAAAGTGGGTAGGAAGGAGCGTCAGATTTAGCCCAAGATAAAGACTGTTTGAACGAAAAATTATAAAGTTTGTCTTATTTAAATTTAGTGACAATTTATTGCATTTTAACCATATATCAACCTTGATCAATTCATCATTTAGAGTCTTTTGCAGATTGTGTATGTTCTTGTGTGATAAGAATAAATTAGTATCATCTGCAAACAGAACTTTGTGTAGAATGTTAGAACAGTGTATAAAGTCATTTAAAATAAAGAGGAGTGGTCCGAGGATGGATCCCTGGGGGACACCGTACTCTACTGTTCTGATTTGTGATTGAATATAGAGACATATTGTTTCCTCCCAAACATGAAGCTACGGAACCAACTGAGAGCAGTACCTCTGACACCATAATATTGGAAACCAGAACCACACCAGGTCGTACAGTACCACACCAGGTCTTACAGAACCACACCAGGTCTACCAGAACCACACCAGGTCTTACAGAACCACACCAGGTCTACCAGAACCACACCAGGTCGTACAGAACCACACCAGGTCTTACAGAACCACACCAGGTCTACCAGAACCACACCAGGTCGTACAGTACCACACCAGGTCTTACAGAACCACACCAGGTCTTACAGAACCACACCAGGTCTACCAGAACCACACCAGGTCGTACAGAACCACACCAGGTCGTACAGTACCACACCAGGTCTACCAGAACCACACCAGGTCTTACAGAACCACACCAGGTCTTACAAGAACCACACCAGGTCTTACAGAACCACACCAGGTCTACCAGAACCACACCAGGTCTACCAGAACCACACCAGGTCTTACAAGAACCACACCAGGTCTTACAGAACCACACCAGGTCTACCAGAACCACACCAGGTCTTACAAGAACCACACCAGGTCTTACAGAACCACACCAGGTCTTACAGAACCACATCAGTTCTACCAGAACTACACCAGGTCTACCAGAACCACACCAGGTCTTACAGAACCACATCAGGTCTACCAGAACCACACCAGGTCTTACAGAACCACACCAGGTCATACAGTACCACACCAGGTCTGACAGTACCACACCAGGTCTTACAGAACCACACCAGGTCTACCAGAACCACACCAGGTCTTACAGAACCACACCAGGTCATACAGTACCACACCAGGTCTGACAGTACCACACCAGGTCTTACAGAACCACACCAGGTCTACCAGAACCACATCAGGTCTTACAGAACCACACCAGGTCTTACAGAACCACACCAGGTCTACCAGAACCACACCAGGTCTTACAGAACCACACCAGGTCTTACAGAACCACACCTGCAGGCTCTAGAATGTGCAGTATTCACAGATACAGAAGCATCATCATCCTCAACATTTAACTTTTTATTATTTTCATTAGTCAGTGTTCAGTGCAGTGAGCTACCTTGAAACAAGCAGTTTGTTGTTCATATTTATTATTTTATTTCACCAGTGTTGAACATGAAGCCATGTGATTGGTTGGTTCTGTTGAATGTTTCTCATCTAGTATCTGACAATAAATGAATGTATTTTATAAACCATAATAAACCTTCTGGTGTGTTTTGGGTTCCGTCAGTAGAATAATCTGAAAACTGTAAATTCAACATTATTATTGTATGTGTATATATATCGTGATAATTATCGGCATTGGTCAATATAAAAAACATATTGTGATAACACTTTTGGCCTTATCGTCCGGCCCTAGTCCACACTGTCCAAAACCAGGTCTGAGTGAGTACGGGTCCTCTCAGGTGAGGGTCCCACAGGTCTCCAGGTGATCTCCCTCCCTCTGGTGGTCCAGGTACCTGGTCTGAACAGGATCTATCTTGTTTCAGGGTTACTTCGGTAAAGGCATCCTGTCCAGAGCCAGACCAGACCACAGCATCTCTGACCAATGGGAGCGTAAGTTTACACCCACACTGTGACATCATCACCTGCGGTCCAATCAGTGCTCTCCCTGCAGTCAGCTGGTCTCTCTCTGTTACAGAACATGAAGGGCTGTTTCTACCCGTCGTCTCACAGTCCAGGTCAGTGACATCACATCCTGTCAGCTCAAACAGTGACATCACATCCTGTCAGATCAAAGAATGACATCACATTCTCTCCTCTCCTGCAGATATGAGGAGCTGCTCAGGTGGGCGGGTTCAGCTCTCTCTGCTCAGGGATTGGATGAAGAGGCTGTCAGTCAGACGATGGTCAAACTGTCTCAGCCAGTAGAGATGGAGGAAGTGAGGAGAGAAGGAGGAGGAGGAGTGGATGGGGAGGAGAAGGAGATGCCGGGACCAGAGGGCGGAGTCTGTTGTTGGTCAGAGGTGGAGCAGGAGGCCAAGAGGAGCTGCAGGTAGTCACCAGGGTCCCCTGAAGAATGAGATGATATAATGACCTCACTGTAAACTGTGTAACCTTCAGTTTGGAGATTCAAGGCTCACTTTCACTGTTATTTCACAGGTAGATATTAGTTCTGGGTTGACTTCAGGTTTTCTACCTGTGTAATAGCCTGTTTTTCATTGGTTCAGTTCCTTTGGTTTGTCTCAGAGTAGATTATGTCATCTTTTGACACAATGTTAATCCCAGTGTCTCAGTACACGTATATAATCTGACAATAACAAGTCCTCTGAAGTGATTTCTGACTCTCTTCTGAGTCTCGTCCCTCAGACAGATTTTATGGCCTTAGTTTAGTTTAGTGTGAACATGAAGAAATCTGTTGTAAGTGTCCTTTAAACATGAAACAAACTCGATTGTGATCTTTGAACGTTTCAGGTTGGACGTGAACCCTGAATGCGTCCCAGATCCCAGCTCAGAGCAGGACTCTGACTCTGTATCT
The DNA here is from genome assembly GCF_900880675.1 of Sparus aurata. Taxonomy (NCBI): domain Eukaryota; kingdom Metazoa; phylum Chordata; class Actinopteri; order Spariformes; family Sparidae; genus Sparus; species Sparus aurata. The sequence goes on along the minus strand of NC_044192.1, from coordinate 299,047 downwards.
GACTCTGACTCTGACACAGATCCTGATCCTGATCCTGTGGCTCCAGGTCCTGGTTTTGTCCTGGTGGTCTCAGACAGTGAGGTGAGTCTTCTTCTCTATGATACCTGAGTACATTCACTCTCTCACAGCTGTAGTTACTTGACAGATTATGATATTTTATCAGTTTAATTTACCAGTTAAGACATCTGAACAGAGATATAAAGATTCAGATTGTATAAGAGATTGACTGTGTGTGTGTGTGTGTGTGTGTGTGTGTGTGTGTGTGTGTGTGTGTGTGTCTGTGTGTCTGCAGATGTGTGTGGGGCTCAGGGAGGTCCGGCGGTCTCCGCTCGCTCTCACAGAGTACCTGCAGCTCAGTCTGGAAGAGGTAAAAACACCAACACACACACTGGAATCAGTTACTCTTTCTGCCTCTAGACACTACGTTACCCATGAGCCTCCGCTGATGTTGCCATGGAGACAAAGCCAGAATCAGAAAGTGAAGTGTGGTTGGAATCTGAAACCCTGTTCACAATATCAGTCGAGGGACCACCTGTGATCTGACTCGTCCACCACTGAGACACACAGACTCCATGTTTCTACTCAAAGACAGAAAGAAGTTCATGTAGAACATTTGCTGAATGAACAAGAAGGTCCAAATAATGCAGAATGAGTCAGAGACAGAGTTTCACAGAGTTTATAAAGTGTCTCCAACTCAACAGCTCACTAAACTGACACATTTGTTAAGGGAGTCTGGGGACTTTCTCCACGGGGACAAAGAAGGAGCCTATATTGTTACTGTTTAGTGTCTTTGTAACATGTGACATGTTTAGATCAATAACATGTTTCTTCTTTCATAAATGGAGTGTAAATGGTGAAATCAGTGTAAACAGTGTGTTCAAACAGCTGATCAATGTTGGCAGGTAAGACTTTAGCACTTTAGACACAGAAGCAGACAGGCTGGTACAGACATGCTGCCACAAACTGACACTTTTTACAAGGAGACAAACAACTTCAGCTGAAAGATTTAATGCTGAATTTACAAGGACACAATCAGTTACAATCTGTCACACACACAGTTTCATAATGTTTATAAAGTTTGTTTTAACAAGACAACTCTTAAAATCACTACATTTGTTAATGGAGTCTGGTAAAGTTGTGTTACTGGTTCAATGGTTGGATCAGCTGCTGCTGACATCAACAGGTTAACAAACATGTCATTACATCACAGTGAATCACCTGCAGTCAGACAGTGCTGTCTGTTGTTGTGTCTTCTGTCAACTTCAACAGTCCCACTGTTTCTAACATGTCAATGACACCTGTAGCTGGACAGCAGGTAGGGGGCGCGGCCTATTCACCGCACTTCAACAGCTGCCTGTCTGTCTGTCTACAGGCCTTCTTTCTGGTTTACAGTCTGGGCTGCCTGTCTGTCTACCTGCACCAGGTAACTTAAGATCTAATATTTTTAGTGTTGTTATAAGATCACCTGTAATTAAGCTGACAAATTTGTTTAAAATACCAAATAAATAAATGAACTCAAACTTCCTGTGAGTGACCTCATCCATGTCCTCTCCTGTGATTGGTCAGGAGCCCCTGTCAATCATCCATCTGTGGAGGAAGTTCCGGTCACTGCGACCTGACTTCGTCAGCTCATTCGCAGCCTATCAGCATTGTCGGAGCAGGGGGTGGGTCCCTAAAGAGGGGGGCGGGGCCAAGTACGGCGTCGACTTCAGTAAGACACACACACACACAGAAACATGTGATCAACCATCAGAGTGCGATCGTCTCACCTCTCTGTGTGTTCACAGTGTTGTACAGGAAAGGACCGCCTTTCTACCACGCCAGGTAACACACTCGCACACGTACACACACACACACACACACACACACACACACACACCTGTCTTCAGTGTCTCAGATTGTCCTTCTTCTCTTCCTGTAGTTATTCGGTGGTTGTTGAGCGCGTCGACGGTGCGTTCAGGGGCTCAGGTTTGCGTCGGTTTTCCTGGCGCTCTCTGGCGGCTCTCAGTAGGGTCACCTCCAATGTTTCCAAGGTAACGAGACAGAATCAGACTCCATCGTCTCAGAAGGGATTCGCGCGTTTTAATTCACCATGTTTTTTTTACAGGAGCTGATGATGTGTTACATCATCTATCCTGCCGACCTATCAGAGGCTGAGCTCGACTCACCTGTCTGCCTGAGCAGGCTGAAGGTTCAGGTAAAAAAGTGTGTGTGTGTGTGTGTGTGTGTGTGTGTGTGTGTGTGTGTGTGTGTCTAACACTAAAGCCTTCACACTGGACCTTTAATAGAAAGACTAATCAACACATGGACTGATGATAAAATAATCATTAGTTAATTGAACACAAAAGATCATAAAATGGTCCAAAATGACGACTTAAAACTTTTGTCAGTTTACTGACAGTAAATGTGACACAGCTCTTGAATTATTATTAATTATTAATTGATATAATATGATTAATATTTGAAATAAACTGTTAACGGTTTAATTTGTAGAAATAAGTTGTGATCAGATCTTTCATCTGTTCTTTAGATATTACCGTGTTAATAAAGGTTAATTAAACGACAGATGTTTCTGTCAACAGGAAGTGATCGTTAGCAGGTGGGTTTCCTCCAGAGAACGAGCCGAGCAGGACGACATCTGATGGACCGACGGCAGCTCTCAGAAACTGATGATGTCACAAAGACACCGATGGAGGATAAATAATTTTTCCTGAAAGTTTCAGAATCATGAAGACAACATGGCCGTCTGTTGGGGCGTCCCTGAACGCAGCAGCTTGGCTTCAGAGTTGAGACGAGTCAGTGAACGTCACGTTTGCTCCTGTTTACTTTATAATAACATCGTGTAGCCGAACCTGCAGCTTCACTGCTTCAGCTCGCCGATGATCTGCTCTTCTTCAGCAGAGCTGCGAAACACACTGGACTGAGATTCATCAGGCAACACGAACACAATCAACACATGAATCTTTATGTTGATCTGAGACGGCTGGACGTGCAAATTAAACATGACATCTGAAAGACACCAGTGGAGAGGAAAATAATTATTCCTGAAAGTCTCAGAAACAAGAAGACAACATGGCCGTCTGTGAACACACCAGAAATGTGTTTGAATTAGTTTGTTTCTGCTGAAAACAGGTGACATCATCAGCAGGTGTTGGGTGATGTCATCAACAGGTGATGTCATCAGCTTTTAACCTTCAGAGAGCATCATTAAAGGTAGCCAGTCAGCTGCTGTGCATGTTGTTGCTCAGCAGGTGAGACCTCTGAGTGGCTGATGACTCGTGATGAGTGTCTGAAGAACAAAGTGTGAAACAAGTTTACATCAACAGAACAGTTCTGAAATAAACAATAAACAAACTGACAAGAAATGTGATTTTTCTTTGTTGTTAGGAAAAAAAACATGATGAGACAGAATGATGTCAACGAAAAGGTTTTAATATCTAAATTAAAATATAAGCAACAGTTACAAAATCTGTCTGTCTGTGTGTCACCTGAACAAGCAGACAGCATCCTGTCGGTGGCGGCAGAGCCACACGGTTAATCTTAGAGACGAAGATCTCGCGAGAACACCGGGTGTCTCTACATGCGCCATTAGAGCGAGAAGCTGCGCTGTGCAAGCAGCGACTGAAGAGGAAGCGTTGACCGGACAGAGCGACAGTTCGCTGGTTGTGTCCCCCGCTGAGCCGCTGTGTATCCGGGTAAGACTCCTCTCTGCCCCCGGACAGAACCACTGGCCCGGTGTTCCGCCGCTCAGAGCCCGAGGTACCGCGGGGACACCTGCTCCCTCTGAGCTAGCAGCTAGCTGTTAGCCCTGGAGACGACAGGTGTAGTTCACCTGAGATCAGAGCGGCTGCTGCGACGGCTGCTGTGACGTCACTGTAGCAGGATGACGTCAGTGGGGCACTGAGCAGTGTGTGTAGCTGAGTGGCTAACAGCTAAGCTAACCTGGTTATCTGAGTAGCTCTGGAATTATTTAATTCATAAAACTGTTTCTACCGGCGGCTGAGCAGCTGTGTGTCCACTTCCGGTTGTGGGGACTGTTTACTTCCGGTCGTGCACAGAGGGCTGAACTGTGTCATTCTGTAGTTCTGCATGCTAACGGATGCTGCACACCTGAGCAGGTCCAGAGGAGGTTCGGTCCAGAGTTTCAGGGTTAACAGTTCTCCGGACAACGTTGTAGATGAAAGACTGATGTTTGTGTGTTTGGTCCTGCTGATGGAAGAAAGTTTGATCAGTCTGTTAGTGTTCGCCACAGATCAGTGACGTCACCAGAAGAGTTTGAACTTGTTTAAAAAGTCTTAACAAGATTCTGAATTAAACTGGAGCTGATGATGAAAGCAGTACAGAGTTGTCTCTGTTAACAGTTACACATGTTGAGTACTGATCCGGTTCTGACATGGAGTCCACTCATAAAGTTCTGCAACCACAGCCTCTCTTTGAAACACAGAGCAGACTGACTGGAGTTCGAGCGTCCTGAACTGAGACGGGTGGGAAACACGTGTGACGACTGACGGAGGGCAGATTGTTCACATTAAGACAAGAATCAGAAGTGAGCAGGTTTTACTGTCAGTTAATAGGTGCGTTCAAGTTAAACTCCTGCTGACTGACTGCAGCAGCGAGATCTGCAGGTGACTGCAGGGGCGGAGCTACAAACGCTGCTATGAAGTCGGACACTCTCTCTTCCCGTAGACGTGACGTGACCTGGCTGAGCTTGCGGTGTTTGCCTTCCTCGTCTGGGAAGAAGTGGAGGAAATTGAAATTCCATTAATGTTTGAGGAAAATCAACAACGACTGCGATCAGTTTTCTTACCTGATGCTATGGGAACTCTGCTGGCCTTTTTCTCATATTAGTCCCCTTCGGAAATTATTCAGTCAGAGATGTTCAAAATAATAGTCAACCAAAACATTTAGGATGAGGGAACAGAGCAGTGGAACTGCTGCCGTGTTGCATGCAGACGACCGGGGATCAAGACCCGTGTTAAGCCTGTCTTGGAGGATGTATTCATCTGATTAGTTATTTATTTATATATATATATGTACATATACATACATACATATATATATATATATATATATATATATATATATATATATATATATATATATATATATATAGATATATAGATATAGATATATATATATATATAGATAAAGATGGATGGATGGATGGATGGATATAGATATATCTATAGATATATAACAGTTCATATTAAGAGACAACATATATATATAGATATAGATATAGATAAAGATGGATGGATATAGATATAGATATATCTATAGATATATAACAGTTCATATTAAGAGACAACAGAATGTGACAGCTTTGTCACAATAACAACTCCAAATTTGGATACTTTGTAATTGCTTCACTTCAAACGGTCACAGTGGCTCATTAATGGTCCAACTGGTTTATCAAGAGTAGATGAAGCCTAAATGTTGTCTTACTTTAAATGATCATGTTCTGTTTTCCTTGTAATGTCACCATTAAATAAATTGGAACTTTGTCTATCTGGTACATTATAGTAAGTCTTGCCTAATAACAGTACAATTACAACAGTTATTCATTATTATGATGACAACTGTGCTTATGTGCATGATTATATCACAGCTGAGGGGAATTTGCTGACTACATCTAACAAATAAGCATAAAGACACATAAGATGAAGCATGTTATTATAGCAACATTATTCACAGTGAATGAAATACATTTCACTGAATGAATGAAATACAATAATCAGAACAAATGACTGAATCAGATGCCTTGTCCCGCTGCACCATCTCATCACAGCAGAATAGCTCAGGATAATTCTTTGTATTGTTAACGTGACGGGAACAGAAAGGGTTAATTAATAAGAGTGGATAGTACAGATAACACTGGACACAGCAGTTAACCACTTCTCCATCATCACCACAAGCTGACAGAACTGAGCAGTTTATTGACGACATCTTTCAGAGTTGTTGAGTTACATGAAGGATTTTATAGGTTTATTCATGTTGACTATCCCATAGCTGCAGCCACACGGCTGCTACTGATCTGAAAGTATGTGATAAGCACAGGCGCTTATGGATATGGAAATTCATCGAAACACACGTCATACACGTCAGCATAGATGAGAGCCAATTAGGGCAAAGTCCTGAAGTCATGAAGGTGGGTCTGGGGTCGCGCAGTACCTGGAGAGCAGAGCAACTGCTCTGCAGCAGCCTCGCTCCCATGATAACTTAAGGTCATGTGACATCGGATGCGGAGCAGAAACCACTCCCGTCCAGGTCATCGTGGACACATTATAACCAGCATGCATCACGATTTAGGATAGATTTTTAACTCGCCTATAGTCTCACTGCTCCATGTTCACCTGTGAAGAGCTGATCATGTGACTGCAGATGCTTCAGATATTGATGTGTGTGTGTGTGTGTGTGTGTGTGTGTGTGTGCGCGCAGACCAGCAGCAGTATGGCAGACGACCTGGACATCGAGGCGTTGCTGGAGGCTCCGTACAGGAAGGTGAGAGTCGAGTCTGTCTTCAGTGTTCAGGAGTCTCTCAGCCGGATTCTACTGCTCAACATTCATGACACATTATGAAAATCAGCTGTAAAGAAATGTTAATAACGAGTAGATCACATCTTTGTTGGACTTGTGATGAGTTTGATTCTGATTCGACAGACCGTCTGAAACTTCAGCTGTTAGATCTCTCTATGGAGTAAAACGGTCAGATTTCATTATCGTTAACATAACGTTGATCATGATCCCATATCGAGGTGTCAAAGGTCACAAAGCTCCATGAATTCAGTGATAAACTTATCATTTACTTTGATTGCTTCACAATTATTTAGTTATTTAAAAACTTAACTATGACGCCGAAAAAACAGGAAGTGTTTAGTTTTGACCCGCAGCAAAGTCCTTCTAGGCAAGTCATGCCACTTGGCGGCCATCTTGGCGACGCCTCGAAAAGCCCAAAGAGACCAGACCCCTATCTAAATGAATGGAGGCATGGTCAAATCCACCCTTTAACGTGATAGCAGGACGGAAAAAACATACAGACATGCTCGCCAGTGAAATACGATACACATAAAAACCAAAAAACATCGACTTTACCGTAGAAATGATGTTTAAAACACGCTTTTCCTACAGGGAGAACTCCACTGCGCATGCGCGCGGATTTACGACACCGACGTCCATCGTACGGCTGAATCTGTGCCGGCTGCTGTGCTCTGGGGCTGTGTCCGAAATCACCCACTCATTCCCTACTCCCTAGTCACTACATAGTGAGTCCAACATAGTGCACTATATAGTGAGCTCAACGGCAGAAAGAAAAACGGACTTTCGGACACTACTCCGGTGCCGTTAATGACTCTACCAGAGACGTTCTCGCTGTCGTAAAAACTACTTGTGCGCATGCGCTGGTGAAACAACGTGATTGGGCTATAATTTTCCCGGTTCGGCTGTGACAACGCAGGTGATTGGCTGTTGGTGAAAGGGGCGGGATATGCGCCATCTTCGGCGTCGCAGATTTCCCCATTCAAAATGATCAGAGTGATCTGTCTCTACAATAGTAGAACGTCTCTGCCCGCAGTAACTGGACTCCTGAACCAGCTGACAGTGAAACAGCAGATATCTGAGCACAAACAGAGAAACTAAAGATCCAGTCAGAAGCTACAGAGAGCCGAACGCTTCTGTCTGTCTGTCTCCTGCACTGAGCCGAGTATCTCAGCTTGAGTTTGGGGAGACGGGGGGTCGTCACAGCCCGGCCACAATACGCCATCACAGGTCGTTTGGAGGGGGGCAAGCTTGGGTCCCACCCGAGAGAGGGTCGGGTCAGTGCTGACTCGGCTCAGCTCATTTAAACTGGTGATGGAGACATCGAGTGCCATTGAATAAGCCAGTACAGCTGTTAATGTTTTTCTGTCTCTGAGCAGTAGAGTCGGGCTGATGATGATGATGATGATGATGATGATGATGATGATGGCGTTCCTTCACAGACTGTCATGAATAAATGCCCATCTATCTCTCTTTGTAGACTTGCCTAACGATTTCTCACCTCTACTCCCCTGAATGCCAGTGTGATCTGTCACAAACATGAAGGTAGTAAAAAGTCCCCATCATGCATTGCTGTACTGTGGTCCCCATGGTTACATGACTGTGGTTCCCTTGGTAACTATGAACTTGTCACCTGGTTTTGGCCACACACCCCCCGGTCAGGAACAGATGAGCATTCTGGAGGATGACGTGCTAGAGAGGACCAGACAGGAGAACAGGAGGATCATGGGAAGGCAACATCTGACTGCATGGCTGCCAGGGTCAGTTAGCCGTTAGCGTAGCATAAAAACCAACTCTGAGGTTTGATTTTGAATATTGAGAGAGAGCTGAGGGAGTCGGCCATGTCCGGAGGATCAACAGAGACCAGGGGCCTCATGTATCAATGTTGCGTACGCACAAAAACGTGGCGTACGTCATTTTCCACGCCAACGTTCAGATGTATCAAAAGTGAAATGACCGTGGAAATGTGCGGTGCCCCACGCCAGCTTCATGGCTGGCGTACGCACGTTTCTACAGCTATTGTTCCTTTGGCGACACTTAGAGGTTTTAGGTTGCCGAGGCCAGTGTTACTGGAGCTGTGCGCAGAGCTGCAGCCGGGCCTACAACGACACACAGCCAGGAGCCCGGGGTTGTCCGTGCCCACACAGGTGCTGACCACTCTGGGGTTTCTGGCAACAGGAGCCTTCCAGAGGGAACTGGCCGGCCGGTCAGGAGTGTGCCAGTCCACTCTGAGCCGCGCCATGCCAGCTGTGTGGGACGGGATCATAAGAATGTTATCCAGGTACATCAAATTCCCATACAATGCTGTTGAACAGGCCAACATTAAAGCGCAATTTGCAGCAAGAGCCAGTTTCCCTAATGTAATCGGAGCTATTGAATGCACACATGTTGCTATAAAAGCGCCTTCACAGGATGAATTTGTTTTTGTCAACAGGAAACCTTTTCATTCAATTAATGTTCAAATAATATGTGATGCGCAATTGCAGTGCAGTTGCAATGCCCATTTGGGCATGTGCATTCAAATATGTGTATTTGTTTTCCCTGGTGAAAATAGAGCAGCAGAGCTTTCTAACAAGCCCTTTATTGTCTCCTTGTGTTCAGTATTTGTGTCAATAAACGCGTGCGCAAAGTTGGAAATGTAACGCTGCAGTAGCCACAACGCACTTCTGCAGTCATTAATAAGTGTGATCAGTCTTGTCAATCCTTGTAATGAAGTTGTTTTGTCCTTCTGTTTGTTTCCCACTAATGGTAGCACTTATTATTATAATTATCATATATTTCTTTTTTAAAAAAAGCAATAGTGATTCAATCAAGTGGTGCATGAACAAAGGAAACTAAACCTATTTCACATGTTGTATTCCTCCTTCATTTGACTCCTGTCCCCCCGCCTGTTTCCGCTTCACCTTCACGTCGGACCAGTGTGCGCTACTCCGACCCCACAGCGTTCAGTACCTCACACACACGCCCCCACTCACATTTCTTTTTTTGGGTGTTTATCCCTGACGAGAGGCTACCAAATAATACAGATCTTCGCGTCTCGACTTCATTTAATAGAGTTTCGAGCTCAGACTCGGTGAAGTTGCGCTTCTTCCCTTTTCTCATGGTGTAAATCTGATGGTGCAGAGAGGGGAATCCCGGGTGCAGGCCCTATTTAAATGAATTTGCATATTTAAATGGGGGCGTGGACGGGGACAAAGGAAAAGTGCTTGGATCCATGCGTACGCACACTTTGATACATCTGATTTTTTTTGTGCGTACGACAGTTTCTAGATTCTAGCGTACGCCATGTTTCAGTAAGAAATCCACGCAAGTCTTAGTACATGAGGCCCCTGGTCTGTTTCGTTAACAGCACGCAGCGCACACCTGACAGGTGGGACAGGTGTGTTTGACATGTTTCAGTACGCTGAGTCGCCAGGTGTTCAACTGATTTCTTGCCTTCCAGGCTTTACTCTAGCTTTCACAAGAAGGTGCACGTCAAAATGTCACAAACAGTGACCTGATGTCAGCAACTACTTTTAACAACATACAAAGCAAACTGGAAGTTGGGAATCACAAAGCACTGAGATAACTAGAGGTGTCATGATCTGATCTGGTTTTAATGAGGGTAGGCGGTTTTGGCTGCGACGGTTTTGCCGAACAAGCTGAAGGAGACAACTTTTGGAGAAACGCAGTCTGACGTCACATTACAGTGGCCAATCACATAAGCAGGCGATCAGACTGAGGCCACAGTACAGTACAAAGTCATGTGTCGTCTGGATTCACTCAGTTTGGGTCAGAACCAAGACGTGTTATTTAGCATGAATAAATACTACAGAGGGAAAACAACAGACATTTTTGTGACAGTAACCACTTCTCTGTTATTTTATATCCGTTGATGAAGACAAACAATCTGTAGTTGGTCCAGCATGCTAGAGCACAAGAACATAGTAGCTTCATCTGTCAGCAAACTGATCAGCGTATGGGTCCACAGGCACATACGCGTGTGTATATGTGTTTGAGTGTATGTGAAGTGAAGCTGGAGGGAGAGAAATGAGTGTCGCACCGATCTGCAACATGTCAAACCGACAGGTGAGTTCTCTGAGCCAGGTGAGGTCTTAGTGAGGAGGGAGTGACCTTAGTTCTGATGTTGGGCTGAGATGAGTGACTAAGACTCCTGTCTGCTTCAGGGCCCTTCAGAGGAGTCCCAGCACAGCATCCACCCGGCTGAAGAAGAGCTGGACTGTGGAGTGTCTGTCTGATGCCGGAGCTCCACCCACACTGACCCCACCCCGCACTGCACACTGAGACTGACTGATCCAGACTGACCCCCCCCCCCCCCCCCCCCCCCACAGAAGACTGTGTTTGAATGTGACTCATTAAATTGTGTTTATATTCTCTCTTGCCTCCACCCCTCTCCCCACCCCACCCTCCTGAATGTTGCGTCCGCCTCCTCATGCTGTTCTCTGTCGACCTTAGGAGGACACCAAGAACCTGAGCCCGAATGGACAGGAGGAACGCTCCAAGAGGTAACCACACCTGTGTGTCTTGTCTGTCTACCTGTCTTTGTGTCCAGTCTGTCATCAGGGTGATCCATATGTATTAACATCAGGCATCATATTGATTAGAGTTAAAAGAATCTGACTGGAGAATCTTCAGGCCCGATGTGAAGTCCGATACCCAGGAGCTCCCGGCTGAGCGGTGCGTGTTGAAGAACCATGGGTTCCCCTCTGTGCCACTGAAAGTCAATGAGGGGAAGGTTCTGACTGTTGTTTGTGTTAATGAACTAAACAGCAGCTCAGAATACCTGGAAGTCTCAGAGTCCTTGGTTGGCGTCCTGGAAGGGGTTCTGTCTGAGGACTTTATAATTCTTCTGGAGGACTTCAACACTAACATGGACCACCATGGAGAGAACTGGAGGGGGTTGATTGGGAGGAACAGGATGCTTGGTCTGAACCTGAGCGATGCTTTATAACTGAATGTCTGTGCGTGGTGGATTGGTCATAAACAACATCATGATGGAGCATAAGGTGGTTCATAAGTGCACATGTACCTGATCACCTGAGACCAAAGGTCAATGATTGACTCTGTAGTCCTATCATCAGGCCTGCAGCTGTATGTCTCGGACACTCCAGGAGGATCAGAGCTGTCAGCTGATTATCCTGGTGGTGAGTTGGATCAGATGGTGGGGGAGGCAGCAGGTTAGACCTGGTTAACCCAAACGAGTGAGCTGGAAACATCTGACAAAGAAGCCTGTCCATCAGCTCTTAAGTCCCTCCTCTAGAAGAGATTCTTGCTCATCCTGGGGGAGGAGGCGGACATGAATCTGAGTGGACATGGTACCAGAAACCAGCTGGTGGACCTCAGTGAGGGAGGCTGTCAAACTGAAGGAGGAGGCCTTTTGGTTATTATGGTCCTGGGGTCTTTGGTGCAGCAGACCGGTACTGTGAGGCCAGAGGAGCGTACGCAGGTTTCTGAATGTATAAAAATCTACAAGTGGTGAGAAAGTGTGTACTGATACGTACCTTTAACACCATGTGTAAAATGCATGCAGCCTTTCCAGTCTGATTATTGTGATGTTGTGAGTTGTCAAAAATTATATGAAAAGTGTGAATTAGGGTGAAGTTTTATTTAGAGCCGTTTTTACATCCATCCATCCATCCATCCATTGTCAACCGCTTATCCAAAGTCGGGTCGCGGGGGCAGCAGCTTCCGTAGCGAGCCCCAGACTTCCCTTTCCCCGGCCACATCGGCTAACACTGACTGGGGAATCCCCAGGTGCTCCCAGGCCAGAGAAGAGATATAATTCCTCCACCTGGTCCTGGGTCTACCCCTAGGTCTCCTCCCAGTTGGACATGCCAGGAATACCTCCCTAGGAAGGCGCCCTGGTGGCATCCTCATCAGATGCCCGAACCACCTCAACTGGCTCCTTTCCACGCAGAGGAGCAGCGGCTCTACTCCGAGTCCCTCCTGGATGGCTGAGCTTCTCACCCTATCTCTAAGGGAGACCCCAGCCACCCTGTGGATAAAACCCATTTCGGCCACTTGTACCCACGATCTTGTTCTTTCGGTCATGACCCATCGCTCATGACTATAGGTGAGGGTAGGGAAGAAGATTGACTGGGAGATGGATCGAGAGCTTTGCCTTCCGGCTCAGCTCCCTTTTCGTCACAACCATGCGGTGAAGCGCATGCAACACCGCACCCGTTGCTCCGACTCTCCGGTCGATTTCACGCCCCATCATCCCCTCACTCGTGAACAAAACCCTCAGGTACTTGAACTCCTTCACTTGGGGCAAGGACTCATTCCCAACCCGGAGTAGGCAATCCACCATTTCCTACTGAGAACCATGGCCTCAGATTTAGAGGTGCTGATCCTCATCCCTGCCACTTAACACTCAGCCGCGAACTGATCCAGTGAGCATTGTAGATCTACAGACGATGGTGCCATCAAGACCACATCCTCTTGCCACTGTGGAGTTGTTTGACTACCACAGTGACTTCACCCAGGGAAATCGGCGATGATACCCCATCATCTTCCAGCTCTGTCTCCATTACAGAGGGTGGCTGAGTGGGATTCAGGAGGTCACCAGTGTACTTCTTCCACCACCCTATGACCTCCTCAGTTGAAGTTAACAAGGTCCCATCCTTGCTGTACATAGCTTGGATGGTTCTTCGTTTCCCCCTCTTGAGGTGGCGGACGGTTTTCCAAAAGTGCTTTGGCGCTGCCCGAAAGTCCTTCTCCATGGCCATCACCGAAATCCTCCCACACCCGCTGCTTTGCCTCTGCCCCAGCAATGGCTGCTGCTCTTCGGGCCCGTTGGTACCCCGAAACTGCCTCAGGAGCTTCCCTGACCACCGGTGTCCACCACGGTGTCCAAGGGTTGCCGCCCCTTGAGGCACCTAAGACCCTATGACCACAGGACACATTTGCAACATAAGCTTTGAACATCGTCCATTCAGGTTCGATATCCCGAGCCTTCACAGGGATGCTAGAGAAGCTCCTTCGGACGTGGGAGCTGAGGGCTTCTCGGACAGGGGCCTCCCCCAGACGGCCACTGAACCTAGCTCACCACCAGGTGGTGATCAGTTGACAGCTCTGCCCCTCTCTTCACCCGAGTGTCCAAACCACACGGCCTCAGATCAGATGATACGATGACAAAATCGCTCATTGACCTTCGACCTAGGGTGCTCTGGTACCACGTACATGAGCATCCTTGTATTCGAACATGGTGTTCATTATAGACAGACTGTGACTAGCACAGAAGTCTAATAATAGAATACCACTCGGGTTCAGATCAGGGAGGCTGTTCCTCCCAATCACGCCCCTCCAGGTATCTCCGTCATTGCCGACATGCGCGTTGAAGTCTCCTGGTAAGACCATGGAGTCCCCCACTGGAGCCCCATGCAGGGCCCCAGCCAGGACCTCCAAGAAGGCCGCATACTCCGGACTGCTATTTGGTGCATATGCACAAACAACAGTCAACAGAGTTTTCCCCCCAGCCTTTAGGGGAGGCGTAGGGAGGCGACCCTCTCGTCCATCGGGGTAAACTCCAACACGGCAGCGCTCAGCTGGAGACTTGTGAGTATCCCCACATCCGCCCAGTGCCTCACACCTTTGGCAACTCTGGAGAAGAATAGTGTCCAGCCCCTATCCAGAATTTTGGATCCAGAGCCAATGCTGTGCATGGAGGCAAGCCCCACCAGATCCAACTGGTAACGCTCAACCTCCCGCACCAGCTCCGGCTCCTTCCCCCCAAGAGAGGTGACGTTCCACGTCCCCAGAGTCAGCCTCTGCCGCCAAGGTCTGGGTCACCACCACTGCCACCCATTTGGCAGCGCACCCGACCCCAGCGGTTCCTCCTGCGGATGGTGGGTCCACGGGATGGGGGGGGGGGGGGGGGAGGAGGAGAAGTGCCACGTTGCTCTTTCGGGCTGTCCCCGGCCGGGCACCGTGGCAGACCCGGCCACTAGGCACTCGTTCACAGGCCTTCGTCGGGCCTGGCTCCAGACATGGGCCCCGGGCTTCCTCCGGGCAGGGTCCCTCGCCTCACACCTCTATCTTTCATGGGGTATTTTAAACCATACTTAGTCTGGCCCCTCACCTGAGACCAATTTGCCTTGGGAGACCCTACCGGGAGCACATGGCTCCTGACAACCTAGCTCCCAGGTTCATTGGGACACTCAAACCTCTCCAACGCGATGTATGTATTACATGTACAGTTTAAAAACCTTCATTATCATCAAACTGACTTAATTTATAATAAGACATGGATTATGTATTAAAACATTTTTTAATACCAATATCAAGTTAATGTTACATTAGAATACTGTTTTTTTTAAGTAGGGTTAGGTGATTTTGGTGACACTACTGAATAATAGTGAAGTTATTGAGTATTTTTTGTAGTATCTCTTTTCGGTGTTGCACTGTGTAGATGGTCTGTGCGCCCTCGTCTCACAGGCGGCTGACCACAGACCAGTGTTAATGTCCAGCCGCTCGTTCTGACGAAAATATGAAGTATAATCACGCACATTATGGCGGCTTGCATTATTAAGAAATTCAGGAATTTGAGAGGGCCCCCTACAACCAAAACAACACACAATTAGCCACAAAAAAGTCAGTGAAGTTTGTCATGTTCTCTGTCGTTCTCCATTGTGCCACAGCCGCACTACGTTATGACGTATGTACAAGCCCGCGGTATAGCTCCTACCTTAAGAGGTTTTTCACCCGCCGACCCCTGATAAGTTGAAGAAAGTGAATGAATGGATAGTGTGTGCTGTCCTTAGGCCTCCATCTGCATGGAAACATGCAAGTTTGAATGGAGGCGAGCCTCATGTAAGGCTGTGCCTTGATTGGCTGCTCTGTGTCTGACAGGAAGAGGCGCAGCCGCAGTCATGATAGAAAGCGCAGCCGGAGTCGAGACAGGAAGAGGAGCCGGAGTCGAGAGCGCAAACACAGCCGCAGCAGAGACAAACGAAGAAGTCGCAGCAGAGAGCGACGCAGCAGCAGAGAGAGAGGGGGGCGCTACAGAGACCACCACAAGCAGTGAGTTACTGTCTGTACTTCCTGTCTACACAGGAAGTGATGGCTCAGTGTGAAGTTTTACTGTCGCTGCTTGTGATTCGCTCCATATTTAGAGAAGTAAAACAGGAAGTAAGGAGACAAAACAGGGAGTAGACATGAAAACCAGGACCGGCTGTATGTCGCTAATGATAATCTATTAAACTGCAGGCAAACATCAGCATAACACATAAAGTCTAAACCAGTGAAATGAGCTGCAGTCAACAACAACTACTCACATGTTCACTTTATAATAAAGTCTGTGAATACTGAACAGAAATCATTCTCTCATTCACTCCAGACGTTTCCTCTTAGTTGTTCTCCTCATCTGTGTTCAGCTGCTGCCAACAACACTTACTGTTGTTTTTCACATTAAAAGCCTACCTGTGCAAAGAAAACTGCAAGACCTTTTATTGTCAAAGTGTGTGTGTTGAGTTTCATCCGTGGTATCTGAACACTGTTCAGGAGAAAGTGTATCCTCTGATATGAGTCTGAAGTGCTATGGGAACGTTTATTAAACTGATTTTATTAAGACAACAAGTGAACATGGAGGAAGTTTTGAGGAAAAATAAAGCCTGTCTCTAATATAACAAAGACCTGCCTTTTCATGACGATCAGGAATTCACTGCAGCAGAATCCTCTGACAGTCTTTCCCTTTATTTCCAGCCGTCGGTGGTCCAAGAGTAAGAGTCCAATCAGGCAGGAGAAGAGTCCAATCAGGAGGGAGAAGAGTCCAATCAGGAGGGAGAAGAGTCCAATCAGGAGGGAGAAGAGTCCAATCAGGAAGGAGAAGAGTCCCATCAGGAGGGAGAAGAGTCCAATCAGGAAGGAGAAGAGTCCAATCAGGTAACAAAGTTTTGGACTAAATGTTTATGACAGCAAAGCATGCTAAAGTTTTGGGTTGACTGTGTGTGTGTGTGTGTGTGTGTGTGTGTCTGTATGTAGACTGCCGATAGACAACCTGACTCCTGAGGAGCGTGATGCTCGCACCGTGTTCTGTATGCAGCTGGCAGCCAGGATTCGACCTCGAGACCTGGAGGACTTCTTCTCTGCTGTGGGGAAGGTAAACACTGTCCCCATGTTGTTGTGTTGACTTTATTGATTATGATAAATAAAAGTTATAACCCTGTACAGACTAATTTCATCTGTCGCAGTAGCGGCTGTGATTAACGTGATAACTCCGGAACACCTGGAGGGAGTTAATTCAAATTAGGCACAAAAGTGAAGCCGTCCTTTTTGTAGTCTGTCACTACATCATCTACACTGTGTGCACAATTATTAGGTCAGTCGTGTTTTTGATGATCAGTTTTATTATTGAACAACTACAATGTTAATAAACATCAAGCCTGAATATTAAGAAAGTAAAAGTGAGGTTTTGTCTTTCTTGGGCAACTAAATGAAAACTTAGAAGTTTCCATCTCTTCCTTGTTCATTTTTATCTGTTTGGGTTTACAAACAAACTTTTCTGACCAATAGTAAGGATGTCCCGATCGGATCAGTAGGATCGGGATCGGGGCCGTTATGGGCATTTTTCCACTTATCAGAATCAGCAATTTTGAACGTAGACCCAAGCCTGATACTTGAATTTATTTATTTTTTACATCAAAGCACAATTTGTGGCAGAATGTAGATGCACGCGTAGCGTAACTCTGGCAAACCCGAGGATAAAATGTCTGCAGTGTGGAAATAACTTAAATTAGAAAGCGAAAGTAGTCCAGCTGCGACATGTAACATCTGCAGTACGACCATTTTGCAGAGCTGCATTTAATACTACTCATTTGATACGACGTATATAAAACAAACACTGAAAGAATACAACGAGTTCACTCGAGCTTACAGACAAAGACACCGAGCAGCAAACACTTGCGGATACTTTCAAAAGGAAAGAGAAATGTCCTCGAGACACCAACAGGTCCACAAATATTACAGATAAGTTAATTAAATTCATCGCTCTGGATAACCAGCTCATCTCCGTGGTAGAGGATCGGTGTTTTCTTCGTCACCTGGAGTTTTTGAATCCCCGGTATGCCCTACCATCTCTGCATTACATCACATTTATTCCACTCTCAAGTTACAGCGTGCCGTATGTGCACTAGTTTGGTGGGTCTCATACAGCAGAGCATGTAAAACAGACATTCGAGGAGATGCTGAGCGCTGTGAAATAGACGAGCAACGCGTCCACGTCATTTTACGTGACAACGTAAGGAATATGTAAAAGCAGTGGATGATATGGAGACACCAAGCGTGGGCTGCGTCTCACACACTTCAGCTGCTGTAATGAGGGTCTGCTGTCACAGTGCAGCGTCACACACTCACCTGCCAACACAAGGAAGGTGGAGGACAATGATGTAATGGCATATGCAGAATAAGACAGACCCGTATGAAAGTATAGACTTTGTTTCAACAACATAAAAAAACCTATTAAGGAACAGCTTGGATGCAGGTACTTTGTTTCTTAATGCAGCTGTATTATCCAGGACAATATTAGTTCAGGCTCAGTATCGGATCGGGACTCAGTATCTGCGTATTAAATATTAAAGGATTCGGATCGGATCGGGATAAAAAAAACCTGATCGGGACATCCCTAACAAATATGTTCACCTTTCTTTTCACGAACCCTCAGAAGCCTTCCATTCATGGAGTCCGTCACTTTCTGCATCTGTTGACAAACAGCTTTCTGTGCAGCAGCAACCAACAGCCTCCCAGACGCTGTGCAGAGAGATCCACTGTTTTCCTTCACTTTCCTTTTAGGTCCATTTAAGAAGGGACACAAGTTCTCAATCGGGTTCAGATCGGGTGAGGAAGGTCCATGTCATTATTCTGTCATCTCTAAGAACTTTACTGTCCAGACAGGCAGAGGAGGACTGGGATGCATGTGATGTCCTGCATGAACATCTTGGTCTCCCTGATGGACGCAGACTCTTTTCTGTTCCACTGCTTGAAGAAAGTGTCTTCTACAAACTGGCCGTAGGTTTGAGAGTTGAGTTTAAGTCCATCATCAACCCGAAAAGCTCGTACTTGCTCATCTTTAGTAATACAAGCCCACGCCAGTACCCCACCTCCACCTTGCTGCGTCTGAGTCGAAGAGGAGCTCTGGGCCCGTTACTGATTCAGCCACGGGCCCATCCATCTGGTCCATCAAGAGTCACTCTCATCTCATCAGTCCATAAAATCTTTGATAAATCTGTCTTCAGATATTTCTTGGCCCAGTCTTGACGTTTCAACTTCTGTGTGTTGTTCAGTGGTGGTCTGGTTTCAGCCTGCCTCACCTCGGCATGTCTCTGAGCCCTGAACACCTTCTACTTCTGGGCCCTCCAGGTAGGTTGCAGTTCTGGAGTATGTCAGCACTGGAGGATAATGGGTTCCTGGTAGCTTCACGTTCGATTCCTCTCAAGTCTTTGGAAGTTAATTTGCGTCGTTCTTTCTCATCACGTTTCTTGCAACCCTGTTGATTATTTGCAACAAAACTTTTGATGGTTCTGTGATCAGAACCATCCCTCTGAAAGACTTTTTACAGTTTTTGACTTATCGGAGTCAGTAAAATCTCTTTTTTGGCTAATTTTGCCTGAAGAAAAAAAGCTGCTTAATAAGTATGCACACCTTGATATAAGGGTGTTGATTTCCTTAGGCCACACCTTCACACATTACACAAATCACCTGATAAGCATTCCAGATTATAAAGCTTGGAGTTGGAAAATATGCATAATGACGATGATATGATCAAAATACTGACTTGCATAATAATTATGCACACAGTTTAATGTACAAGTCTGACATGTCTGAATGTAGGCTGTTAGTTGGCTGGTTGGTGGAGGGATACAGCCACAAGGAGGAAGTTCTGTCCATGTTGGCTTGTTGTCACTTTGATGTTGTCACTGCACGTTAGCAGATTACTGTGTGCTAATATGTCTGAGTGTCTTTGAACGCACCACAGCAGAGGTGGTTTATGTTAAAAGATGCTGTGATCCTCTGCAGGTCCGGGATGTGAGGATGATCTCTGACAGGAACTCACGCAGATCGAAGGGCATCGCCTACATCGAGTTTGTCGAAGCTAATTCAGTACCTCTGGCCATTGGGCTGACAGGGCAAAGGCTGCTGGGAGTTCCCATCATCGTACAGGCTTCACAGGTACACACGCCCACTCACACACACACACACACACACACACACACACACACAGAAAATACAGATAGGCATGGATGCTGATTTGTTGTGTGTGTGTGTGTGTGTGTGTGTGTGTGTGTATGCAGGCAGAGAAGAACCGAGCAGCAGCAGCAGCCAACAACCTGCAGAAGGGCTCATTAGGACCAATGAGACTGTACGTGGGCTCCCTGCACTTCAACATCACTGAGGAGATGCTGAGAGGAATCTTTGAGCCATTCGGACGGGTCAGACACACACACACACACCTGCACAGATATCAGGTGGTGGAAGAAGTAATCTTTTAGTAAAAGTGCAAAAGTATTAAGATAAAATCAAAGTACCAAAAGTAATATTTCTTATGTAGAATGACCAATTTCACATCGAAACATTTAACTGGATTATAATTATTGATGCATGAAGGTGTTCATCATTTTAATGTGGCAGCTCGAGTCAAACTTTGTGGTTGTGTTAGACTTTGTGGTTCCGCCACGTGGCAGACTTCGTGGTTCCACCTTGTGGCAGACTTTGTGGTTGTGGCAGACTTCGTGGTTCTACCTTGTGGCAGACTTTGTGGTTCCACCTCTTGGCAGACTTTGTGGTTCCACCTTGTGGCAGACTTTGTGGTTCCACCTTGTGGCAGACTTCGTGGTTCCACCTTGTGGCAGACTTTGTGGTTCCACCTCTTGGCAGACTTTGTGGTTCCACCTTGTGGCAGACTTTGTGGTTCCACCTCGTGTCAGACTTCGTGATTCCGCCTCGTGGCAGACTTTGTGGTTCCACCTTGTGGCAGACTTTGTGGTTCCGCCTCGTGGCAGACTTCGTGGTTCCACCTTGTGGCAGACTTCGTGGTTCCGCCTTGTGGCAGACTTTGTGGTTCCGCCTCGTGGCAGACTTTGTGGTTGTGGCAGACTTTGTGGTTCCACCTCTTGGCAGACTTTGTGGTTCCACCTCTTGGCAGACTTTGTGGTTGTGGCAGACTTTGTTGTTCCACCTCGTGGCAGACTTCGTGGTTGTGGCAGACTTTGTGGTTCCGCCACGTGGCAGACTTTGTGGTTGTGGCAGACTTCGTGGTTCCACCTTGTGGCAGACTTTGTGGTTCCACCTTGTGGCAGACTTTGTGGTTCCACCTCGTGTCATACTTCGTGATTCCGCCTCGTGGCAGACTTTGTGGTTCCACCTTGTGGCAGACTTTGTGATTCCGCCTCGTGGCAGACTTTGTGGTTCTACCTTGTGGCAGACTTTATGGTTCCGCCTCATGGCAGACTTTGTGGTTGTGGCAGACTTCGTGGTTCCACCTCATGGCAGACTTCGTGGTTCAGCCTCGTGGCAGACTTTGTGGTTCAGCCTCGTGGCAGACTTTGTGGTTGTGGCAGACTTTGTGGTTCCACCTTGTGGCAGACTAAGTGGTTCAGCCTCGTGGCAGACTTTGTGGTTGTGGCAGACTTCGTGGTTCCACCTTGTGGCAGACTTCGTGGTTCAGCCTCGTGGCAGACTTTGTGGTTGTGGCAGACTTCGTGGTTGTGGCAGACTTCGTGGTTCTGCCTCGTGGCAGACTTCGTGGTTCTGCCTCGTGGCAGACTTTGTGGTTCAGCCTCGTGGCAGACTTTGTGGTTGTGGCAGACTTCGTGGTTGTGGCAGACTTTGTGGTTCCACCTCGTGGCAGACTTCGTGGTTCCACCTTGTGGCAGACTTCGTGGTTCAGCCTCGTGGCAGACTTTGTGGTTCCACTTCGTGGTAGACTTCGTGGTTGTGGCAGACTTCGTGGTTGTTGCAGACTTCGTGGTTCTGCCTCGTGGCAGACTTCGTGGTTCTGCCTCGTGGCAGACTTTGTGGTTCTGCTTAATGGCAGACTTCGTGGTTGTTGCAGACTTCGTGGTTGTTGCAGACTTCGTGGTTCTGCCTCGTGGCAGACTTCGTGGTTCTGCCTCGTGGCAGACTTTGTGGTTCTGCTTCATGGCAGACTTTGTGGTTCCGCCTCATGGCAGACTGCTTGGATCTGCCTCGTGTCAGGCTTCGTGGTTCCATCTCGTGGCAGGCTTCCACCTTGTGGCAGACTTCGTGGTTCCACCTCGTGGCAGACTTTGTGGTTCCACTTCGTGGCAGACTTCGTGGTTCAGCCTCGTGGCAGACTTTGTGGTTGTGGCAGACTTCGTGGTTGTGGCAGATTTTGTGGTTCCACCTCATGGCAGACTTTGTGGTTCCGCCTCATGGCAGACTTCGTGGTTCTGCCTCGTGGCAGACTTTGTGGTTGTGGCAGACTTTGTGGTTCTTCCCCGTGGCAGACTTCGTGGTTCTGCCTCGTGGCAGACTTCTGGTTCTGCCTCGTGGCAGACTTTGTGGTTCCACTTCGTGGTAGACTTCGTGGTTGTGGCAGACTTCGTGGTTGTTGCAGACTTGGTGGTTCTGCCTCGTGGCAGACTTCGTGGTTCTGCCTCGTGGCAGACTTTGTGGTTGTGGCAGACTTCGTGGTTCTGCCCCGTGGCAGACTTCGTGGTTCTGCCTCGTGGCAGACTTCGTGGTTCTGCCTCGTGGCAGACTTCTGGTTCTGCCTCGTGGCAGACTTTGTGGTTCCACTTCGTGGTAGACTTCGTGGTTGTGGCAGACTTCGTGGTTGTTGCAGACTTCGTGGTTCTGCCTCGTGGCAGACTTCGTGGTTCTGCCTCATGGCAGACTTTGTGGTTCTGCTTAATGGCAGACTTCGTGGTTGTTGCAGACTTCGTGGTTGTTGCAGACTTCGTGGTTCTGCCTCGTGGCAGACTTCGTGGTTCTGCCTCGTGGCAGACTTTGTGGTTCAGCCTCGTGGCAGACTTTGTGGTTGTGGCAGACTTCGTGGTTGTGGCAGACTTTGTGGTTCCACCTCGTGGCAGACTTCGTGGTTCCACCTTGTGGCAGACTTCGTGGTTCAGCCTCGTGGCAGACTTTGTGGTTCCACTTCGTGGTAGACTTCGTGGTTGTGGCAGACTTCGTGGTTGTTGCAGACTTCGTGGTTCTGCCTCGTGGCAGACTTCGTGGTTCTGCCTCGTGGCAGACTTTGTGGTTCTGCTTAATGGCAGACTTCGTGGTTGTTGCAGACTTCGTGGTTGTTGCAGACTTCGTGGTTCTGCCTCGTGGCAGACTTCGTGGTTCTGCCTCGTGGCAGACTTTGTGGTTCTGCTTCATGGCAGACTTTGTGGTTCCGCCTCATGGCAGACTGCTTGGATCTGCCTCGTGTCAGGCTTCGTGGTTCCATCTCGTGGCAGGCTTCCACCTTGTGGCAGACTTCGTGGTTCCACCTCGTGGCAGACTTTGTGGTTCCACTTCGTGGCAGACTTCGTGGTTCAGCCTCGTGGCAGACTTTGTGGTTGTGGCAGACTTCGTGGTTGTGGCAGATTTTGTGGTTCCACCTCATGGCAGACTTTGTGGTTCCGCCTCATGGCAGACTTCGTGGTTCTGCCTCGTGGCAGACTTTGTGGTTGTGGCAGACTTTGTGGTTCTTCCCCGTGGCAGACTTCGTGGTTCTGCCTCGTGGCAGACTTCTGGTTCTGCCTCGTGGCAGACTTTGTGGTTCCACTTCGTGGTAGACTTCGTGGTTGTGGCAGACTTCGTGGTTGTTGCAGACTTGGTGGTTCTGCCTCGTGGCAGACTTCGTGGTTCTGCCTCGTGGCAGACTTTGTGGTTGTGGCAGACTTCGTGGTTCTGCCCCGTGGCAGACTTCGTGGTTCTGCCTCGTGGCAGACTTCTGGTTCTGCCTCGTGGCAGACTTTGTGGTTCCACTTCGTGGTAGACTTCGTGGTTGTGGCAGACTTCGTGATTGTTGCAGACTTCGTGGTTCTGCCTCGTGGCAGACTTTGTGGTTCTGCTTAATGGCAGACTTCGTGGTTGTTGCAGACTTCGTGGTTGTTGCAGACTTCGTGGTTCTGCCTCGTGGCAGACTTCGTGGTTCTGCCTCGTGGCAGACTTCGTGGTTCTGCCTCGTGGCAGACTTTGTGGTTCTGCTTCATGGCAGACTTTGTGGTTCCGCCTCATGCCAGACTGCTTGGATCTGCCTCGTGTCAGGCTTCGTGGTTCCATCTCGTGGCAGGCTTCCACCTTGTGGCAGACTTCGTGGTTCCACTTCGTGGCAGACTTAGTGGTTCTGCCTTGCGGCAGACTTAGTGGTTCCGCCTTGCGGCAGACTTAGTGGTTCCGCCTTGCGGCAGACTTTGTGGTTCCGCCTTGCGGCAGACTTTGTGGTTCCGCCTCACGGCAGACTTCATGGTTCCACTTCATGGGCGGACTGCATGGTTCTGCCAGACTTTGTGGTTCCACTTCGTGGCAGACTTTGTGGTTTCTCCTTGTGTCAGACTTTGTGGTTCCGCCTCTTGGCACCCTGACGACAGCTCTTCTCTCTTTAGATTGAGCTCTGCTTGATTCTTCAGTCAGTCCACTCGGTTCTGTTCTGCCTGTTTGTTGACATGTTGGTCTGCTCGTGTTATTTCAATGTGCTGTTAAACAACCTGAACTTGTGTGTGTGTTGTCCCACAGATTGAGACCATCCAGCTGATGATGGACAGCGAGACTGGACGCTCTAAAGGCTACGGCTTCATCACTGTGAGATCTTCGTCACCATTAATGTTGATTGTTATCAAACTCATCGTCAACCTGATGAGATGTGACGGCTTTCTGAGTCCAACTAACAGACTGTCTCTGACCCGCCTGTCTCTCTCAGTTTGCTGATACAGAATGTGCAAAGAAAGCTCTGGAGCAGCTGAATGGCTTTGAGTTGGCGGGTCGACCCATGAAGGTTGGTCATGTGACGGAGAGGACCGACGCCTTCACAGCTTCATCTTTCCTCGACAGTGACGAGCTTGAACGGACCGGCATTGACCTCGGAACCACGGGACGACTGCAGCTGATGGCCCGACTGGCTGAGGGTTTGAGAAAGATTTATACTGCTACACAACCTGTAACATCCACCTGAAACATCCACCTATAACATCCACCTGAAACATCCACCTGTAACATCCACCTGTAACATCCACCTGAAACATCCACCTATAACATCCACCTGAAACATCCACCTGAAACATCCACCTATAACATCCACCTGAAACATCCACCTATAACATCCACCTGAAACATCCGCCTGTAACATCCACCTGAAACATCCGCCTGTAACATCCACCTGAAACATCCACCTGAAACATCCACCTGTAACATCCACCTGAAACATCCACCTATAACATCCAACTGAAACATCCGCCTGTAACATCCACCTGAAACATCCGCCTGAAACATCCACCTGAAACATCCACGTGTGTGTGTTTGCGTGCGTGCGTGCGTGCGTGCGTGTGTGTGCGTGCGTGCGTGCGTGTGTGTATGCGTGCGCGCATTTGCAGGTACAGGTCTACAGATTCCTCCTGCAGCTCAGCAGGCTCTTCAGATGAGTGGAGCAATAGCTATAGGAGCCATGGCTGCTGTGTCAGGTACACACACACACACACACACACACATAGTCTGTGTGTCTATAACATAACGCTGTGTGTAATATTTAAATAAAGCTTGTGTTGTGTTGTGATGTGTTGTGTGTCTGTTCCAGCGGCCATGAATCCAGCTCTCAACATGAACATGAACTCTGCAGCTCTGACTCTCCCCTCTCAGCCACTCGCCACACACTGCTTCCAGCTGGCCAACATGTTCAACCCCAACAGGTAAACGCACACCTGTGTGTCTGTCACCCGTGTGTCACCCGTGTGTCACCCATGTGTCACCCGTGTTTCACCCGTGTGTCACCTGTGTGTGTTTCAGTGAGGAGCCGCCTGGTTGGGAGATGGACATCCAGCATGACGTAATAGAGGAGTGTAACAAACATGGAGGAGTCGTTCACATCTACGTGGACAAGAACTCTGCTGAGGTACACATCACCTGACCTCTGACCTCAGCACACCTTTAGCTGCAGGTGTTTCAGTGTGTCTCACAACCTCCCACAGCAGAGAGACAGACTGACCAACCAGAGCTCTGATTGGTCAGCTCTGAGTGATTATTGATTGTGATATATTAGAGCCTGCAGTCTCAGAGACTCTTCAGCTGACGACTGATGACATTTGACCTCTGCTTGTTTCCAGGGAAACGTCTACGTGAAGTGTCCGTCAATCCCCGCTGCCATGGCTGCCGTCAACTCTCTACATGGAAGATACTTTGCTGGTAAGACATCCTGTCACATGACACTGCTGTGAACCAATAAGAGAGCAGCTCTTATGTCTCACCTGTTTTTTCAGGTAAGATGATAACTGCAGCGTACGTCCCTCTGCCCACCTACCACAACCTGTTTCCAGAGTCCGCAATCGCCACACAGCTGCTGGCCCCACCCCCACGACGGTGACTCACAGCGCAGCACTGCCCTCTGATTGGACACTGGAGTTTAGAGCCTCCTCTTTTCTATGTCCCTCTCCTATTGGTCGACACAGACAAATCAGTTTCTTTTTTTGTAGGTCATGGAATTGTGATGAAGGACACTGTTTATTTTGTTTCCTGTTTACTTCCTGTTTTGTCTCATTAATTACCATGAGTGTTTGTGGGTGTGGCCTCTGCCCAGCCCCACCCATTTTGAGTATCGTCCAGTGATTGAGCTCTGTGAGCTGTGAGGAGGAGAGGGTCTCAGCTGATTGGTTGGGTTGGTATTTAAATGTTTTCTAATCAAGAATTTGATTTTCTAAAATCCTTGATTAAATTTTATTTTGAAGGCACTGAGTGCTGCTGTGTCTTCTTTGCATGCTGATTGGCTGGCTTGTGTGGCAGGTGACCTGCGAACGATGTTTGAGTGAATCTGGATTTCAGAAGTGAAATAATAGAACTTTATTTAAACAGAAGAACTGAACAAAATTCTTCACTATCAATGTAAAAGTCAACAGCTCCTCTGAGATCTCTCATGTGTCTGACTACAAACATGGCGCCTTACATCTGTCAGTCTGTTCAATGAAGATGGTGACTTGTCGTCAGTGCAATGTAATCAAGATAAGGATTAAATAATGAATTTAAACAAATGACTAAATTAGAGCTTTCTTCAGTGGAAATGACGTACGCTCAGATCTGATGTGAGGACAGCTACACCTGTGAAGACCCGCTCCCCTATGCCTCTGATTGGTGTTGTCAGGGGGGAGAAGAGCCAATCAGGGGCAGAGGAGGGCGGAAACATTAAGGAGACGCACAGTTTGCTTCAGAGCACCTCATGAACTGGCAGTGAAGGAAAGTAACCGAGTACATTTAATCATAGAACTTTACTGGAGTATCTTCATTTATCTGATAACTTTAGTTACTAATTACTTTACAGATTAATGCTGCATCAGAACAACTGCATCACATTTTTAATCAATTTTGTTTCATCAATTAGATGTTCTGATCCACTGAACCTTCTCAGGGTCACCGGTCTGGTTCTGATTGGTAGATATAGAAGTAAAGTAGAAGTAAAGCCAATTTTCACTTGATGTCTTTACTTTAACTCACTGAATGTAATCTGAATACTGTGATCAACAGTCCTGTAATATGGTCCAGTTCGTGGTGCTGTTGAGTCTGTTTCTCACCCTCATTGACTAAGGCGGGACAAATGTATACAAAATAATAGAAACACGTTAATCTGGAGGACAGAGACAGACAGGATGATACAGACAGAATGAGACAGACGGGTGACACGGACAGTAGAGACAGACAGGATGAGACAGACAGGATGAGACGGACAGTAGAGACAGACAGGTTGAGACAGACAGGATGAGACAGACAGATGAGACAGACAGTAGAGACAGACAGGACAGACAGATGAGACAGACAGGATGAGAAGTTAAACCAAAGTTTGTTTTTATTGAAATCAAACACTGAAGGGCAACAGAAGCTAAGAGGAACGTGTGGCAGAGTTCACAGTGAAAACACAAGTTAATGATGTGTCAGCAGATCAGGTGAGCCCCTGCAGGTGTTCTGATCAAAGGTCGGGCTCGTTCAGGTGGATGACGGTGATGGTGATGTCATCGCGGTACCTCCTGGCCAGCTCTGCTGGCAGGCTCAGCATCTTTGCCAGGCGGTTTGGTGCCACCGCTCCGTACCCGTCATCCCCAAGGGCATGGCGGAGCAGGTGAGTGGCTGCGTTCTGGTCCTCCAGAACCGACAGTGCCCGGCCCCTCCTCTCCAGCAGGAGGCGCTGCAGGCTGCTCAGCGTCACACCTGCAGCAGGAATGAAGGGTCTCTGCTGCTGAAGGCCTGCACACACACCAGCCATCAGCTCATACCTCCACTCAGCAGGAGAAAACAATCAGTTTTAACAAAACACAGAATTTTCTTCTGAAACTCGTCAGTTTGTTAAATTATTACTGAAAGTAAAAACAATTATTTCTAACTTTGTCAGGTCTTCACTTTATTTCTGTTAGTCTGGGAACTTTGGGTACAAACTGACAGCGGAACTTTTATCTCACCTGTCACCTGTTGGCCCACCAGCTGGACAACCGTCTGTCGATGCATTAGCTCCCACAGTCCATCTGTGGCCAGGACCAGGAACTTGTCCATGGGTCTGATGTGGTGTCGGGTGACCTCTGGCTGGGCGCTCAGGTAGGGTGGGGTCAGGTAGTATGGAGGCAGCGTCCGAACTGCCTCGCTGACTGTAGACAGGATGTCTGGTCGTGTCTCGTAGACTCGACTCAGCATCTCTGCGCTCCATTTGAAGCGGACATCGCCGAACGCCCTGAAGGGCAGCAGCAGACCCAGCAGGCGGTCGTGGCGGACCACGGTCCTCCGCTCTGACAGCGGGTGTTCCCCCAGAATCCTTTGCAGCTCCTCAGGGTTCTGGGCATTGTGATCGTTGGTGAGGCTGAGCGCTGACCAGCTGCCGTCTGGCTCCTGGACACCCAAGACGGCCCGGCTGTCACCCAGGTTAGCCACTTGCAGGACGCCTTTAGAGACATGTACAACGCAGGCGGTGCAGCCGGACAGCGCCACCCGGAGGGGTGAGGACACAGACAACGCCTCCCCACGGAGAGACAACCGCCTGTGGACAGAGAGGGGATTCACCTGGTCACCACAACAGGCAGTAACACCTGTGAGAAGAAAACAGCAGCAGGATCAACGGATCTGTTCAGGACCAGAGACTGTTTCCTGTCTGCACCCTTTCATCCAAATATATTTACTCGTGGCTCAGAAAAATAAGGAGGCGGTAGGCGTGACGTTGGACTCTGAACCCGTCTACAGACCGATGTGGCTCCGCCCACTTGTTTACCTAGGTGAGGACATGGACAGGTAGACCTGGGCCTCCACAGAAAGGTCGTAGTCAAGGCGACGGAAGGCATTGACCAGCGCTGATGTCACCCTGCTGCTGTCCTGCAGCCAATCAGAGAAGAGACAGATCATAATATTTTAATGTGTTGAATCTAACATGAATTCTCTTCTGTCAGCGCTGATCCATGACCCATCAGAACAGTTCTCCTCCTGAACATGAAGAAATCAGACTGTTCTGGAAACAGCTGAAGGGACTTAGTCTACTGAAGGAAACCAATCCAAATCATACCAGAACCTTCGACTGAGCTCTGACAGGTGCAGACTCTGGCTGTTTATCTGCTCTCAGCGCCAAACAGGTCAAAACTGGCTTCAATCACCAGATGTCAGAAGTCCTGATGTGGGTCCGTGTGGTCTTAACTAAGACCTACCACGAACCTGAGTCAGGACCAAATTATACTGACTATGATCCTGTCTGGGTTGGATCAGGTCTCTGCATAAGTTCAGGAAGGTGTTCCATTGGTCCATTGTTGTCTCCACAGTTTTGGACCCGAGCAGACCCCTGGTCTGGTTTATTGCTTTAAGGGATATTCCGGTGTAAGTTTAATCCATGGTCTAACACACCGTGAAACTGTGTTAGACTCCCCCCTTTAAATTCTGGTTACCTCGTCGTCCTCGTCTCCGTCGTCCTCGTCTCCGTCCTCCAGCCTCTCCTGCCAGTAGTTTCGGAGGCTGTGGAAGGAGATCGCTGCTCCGTCAGGGCAGCTGTGGTCTTGGGGGTGTTTGTGCCACTCCAGCAGTGGCGGTACGGCCCGGTCCTCCTGCACAGCCCGCTCCAGCTCTGCCAGCGTCCGCAGTGGCAGCGTTGCCACGGCGATGTAATAGAAGAGCCTTTGGCTGACAGTGTGAGCGCATGCCGACCCCGCGTGGCCGTCAAACACACCAAACTGCACACCACCACAGCCTGGCAAGCAGGTGGCGCTGCTCCGCCGATCCTCACCAGGGAGGTTGGACGGCAACATGTTGCTATGGAAACCCAAGACACCATGGGAGGCGGGGCCTCTGGGGAGGTTGTGACTGTATTCGTTGGCCTGGCAACAGAATACAGATCAGTTCGATTGGCCAAATTATTGACATTGACTGATGGAAATTCTCACCTTTAGGATACTGTTGATCTGAGCCGAGCTCATCGGTCCCGCCTCCTGACCAGTCCTGTACTTCCTGCTCCCACTGCCTGCTGGGTAATGGAGTCTGGAGAGCTCAGGGGGAGGGGGAGGTGGATGGGAGGAGAAGGGGCGGCACTGCTGGAGCTCAAACCTGCAACGTCCTCGAAACTTTCCTGTTCTTCCCAACATGGCTGCTCACCATCAGATCATGCAGGGGAACCAACAGGAAGTGTATCTGAGGTGAAGAGACACAGACACAGCTGGCTAACGCTCCTCTACTGTTTCACGCCCTGTCTTACAAAGAGGTGCATGTGTGTGTGTGTGTGTGTGTGTGTGTGTCTCAACACACTGATGTTAGCTAGAACATGGGTGCATGCTAACATTAGCTGTTGTCTCCCTGTTATCAGATATGCTGTTTGTTAAAATACGACCTGATGGATTTTCGCTTCTGTGGTTTCGTTGCTGATTAATTAATCAGGACTAAATAAACTTGAACGCAGCTGAACGACATCTGAGTGTCACACTGTCAGCGTGACATCAGAGGAAAATGGCTGCTGTATGGAAGTCAAGAATATTACATTAAAACCTGGACACAGCCACAGAGACGGAGCCTGGTAGTTCCTATAAAATCAAAAAATGGTTCGACCTCCCGACGATAAAAACACCCAGATCTTCGTGTTGTGCGGCTCAAAGACTTCCACCAACTGAGCTGGTTAACTTCCTCTTTGGCGCCTGGCTAATACAATTATTTAACCGTGCGGCTCTTCTAGACTTTCCTAAACGAGTCAAAAAACGTTTCCAATGTTTTACAGCCGCTTCTTTCACAGTGTAAGCTTGCAGTGCAATCACATGATGATGTCATTGGAGGGTTGGCGTCAGAGCCTGCCGCTCTTTCTGGCACTTGATGATGATGCAAATGCAAAGTTACACCATTGATCCTGATCAGCAGCTGTTACACACTGAGGGGATCATCACAGTGAAGTGAAGAAGAATCGTTGGAATGAATGGAGCAGAAGAACCATCTGCACAGAACCTGGAGAACCTGCAGTATGGAGCCAGGTGACTTTAAAATTTGGCATCCAAAAAAAAAATTGGCATTGAAAACAAAACCAGTACTGAAAAAAGAAACATTGTCATTGTAACACTTGTATTGAAAACAGTTGTATTGGCATTGAAACAAGTATTGGCACTGAAAAAAGAAAGTAATTCAAATAATTCAAATCCGAAAATCTTATCATTTTATTTTTCTTGGGATTTTTTTGTATTTTTCAATGACAATCTTCAGATTTTTTCTTCATGTCACTTTTTTTTCAGTGACAGATTTTTTTTACAATGTCAGTTTTTTTTCAGTGTCACTGATTTTCATTTTCAACTTTCTGTCACTGTTTTGGCGTCAAGAGGGAGGGGCCTGAGGGGAGGGGCAAGTAGAGCGTGGTTTGCATATAATTTAAGAAGGTAATGGCAGCAGCCTGCGGGAAGGCGGGGCTGGACGGTCCAGCCACAATACACCATGTTAGGGCCCGTGTGCTGGCCGTCTCTGGGCAACACAGAGTCCAACTACCTCACAGACTTTTCTTCAAGCTCTCTCCTGATGTGTCCAAGTCTCTGTGTATCTGGTTCTGTCCCGGAGCTCCCGAGCCCCGCTCCTATATGCGTACGGAGTGTGGTAGTAGTACCGGGCGCCGAGCACAGAGCATTAGCCACAGTTAGCACAACAGTAGAACAGCCTGTTGCTCCGAGCCGGGGCTGCAGCGCCGACAGCAGCGCTCTGGTCTGCTCCCCGAGCTCTGTGCCACCGCACTGCTACCGGAGACCAGAGCTCCCCTATAAACTCAGTTCATGTGAATAATATCACTATTCCAACAATGACTCCTTTGAGTCGAAGCGAATAAACTCAACAAGTCAGTGTGCGGGTAAAGTCAGCTGTGATTGTGCTACTGTGGTTCACAGTAAAGTACAACAGACGGCTGTAATCAAGTAACAGACACATATTTTCAGAACTGACTGACTTTTCTCCCAGCACTCTCTTTTATTGTCCGGTCTCTGTATGCGTGTGCAGCGGTGCGGTGGCACAGAGCTCGGGGGGCAGACGGAGCGCTGCTGTCGGCGAGGCAGCCCCGGCTCGTAGCGACACAGCTGGGGCTAATGCTCGTTAGCTCCGTGCTACTACCACCCTCCATACGCATATAGATACCGGAGGTCGGGAGCTCTGGTCTCCGGTAGCAGTGCGGTGTTACAGAGCTCGGGGAGCAGACCAGAGCGCTGCTGTCGGCGCTGCAGCCCCGGCTCGGAGCAACAGGCTGTTCTACTGTTGTGCTAACTGTGGCTAATGCTCCGTGCTCGGCGCCCCAGTACTACCACCACACTCCATATGCAGATAGAGACCGAAGCTGGGGAGCTCCGGGACAGAACCAGATACACAGAGACTTGGACACATCAGGAGAGAGCTTGAAGAAAAGTCTGCGAGGTAGTTGGACTCTATGTTGCCCAGAGACGGCCGGCTACACCGGTACTGTGGCTGGGCCGTCCAGCCCCGCCTTCCCGCAGGCTGCTGCCATTACCTTCTCAAATGATATGCAAACCACGCTCTACTTGCCCCTCCCCTCAGGCCCCGCCCTCTCGACGCCAAAACAGTGACAGAAAGTTGAAACTGAAAATCAGTGACACTGAAAAAAAACTGACATTGTAAAAAAAATCTGAAGATTGTCATTGAAAAATACAAAAAAATCCCAATAAAATAAAATGATAAGATTTTCGGATTTGAATTATTTGAATTAGTTTCTTTTTTCAGTGCCAATACTTGTTTCAATGCCAATACAACTGTTTTCAATACAAATGTTTCAATGACAATGTTTCTTTTTTCAGTACTGGTTTTGTTTTCAATGCCAATTTTTTTTTTGGATGCCAAATTTTAAAGTCACCGTTCTGGCTCCATACTGCAGAGTGTTTCCACAGATCATGATTGATCTCTAAACTCTCTTGACTCGTCACTCTGCTGCTTCTGTCTCGTCTCCGTCCAGCTGTCCACTGACATCATGACCTTGTCTCTTGTTAAAGTGGCGGAACAGTTCAGTGAAGCTGAAACTCACCGTGTGTTTCGATGTGTTTTAGTTCCTGGTTCGTGCTCGGTGCAGATGAAGAGGTCTGATTGTGCTGTTGAGGATTGTTGAATATTCTCTCGGTTGTTTCACACACTGACCTTTGACAGCTGTCATATCTCCCTCAGTAATCAGTAATCCATAAACATCCTGCGGCTGAAGCCCCGCCCCCCCCCCCGCTGTGTCTTATACTCAAGGTTAAGTTTCTCCTGCGGGGGATCAGTTAACTTGCTATCTTTAAAAGTCTTAACGTTTCTATGAAATGTATCATGTGTCATAAGTAGCACGAAGATAAACACTGCATTTCAAATTATTATGCAAATGATATTTCTCTCTGATTTTCCTAAATAGTCGATGCAAATAACAGTCAGTAGAATTTTCCATTCATTAACTTTCAGAGTATAATTCAAATGTTACTGAACAAACCTCCCAATGATATCTGTTCCAAATTATTATTAACAGCAGAGTTTCAAAACATCTTTCTTTTTTTTTTGATCAAGTATTTATTTTATTTTAAAGAAAGGCATAGATAGGTACATGCTCGTTATAAAAATAGATAAAATAAAAATATATATTCACATACCTATATATAGGCTCATATGCATGAAAACACAACTAAAATAAACTAAGAAAATAATAAATAAAAAGAAAATAAATGAGGAAATAAATTCAATATGTGCATACATATAGACACACATGTGTACACACATGCAAATGTTTACATACACATACATACATAACAAAATCATAAACATAAACCCCAAATATGACCCACCTGCTCCCTGGATCCAGGACTCCAAACCTCAGTCACATGTTACACCTGAGAGCCACGGAGGGTAGTTAGAAGTGAACAACAAGCCTTTATTGCCGACTCTTTTGCTCCGTGGACTCTGTCTGTCGACAACTCCAGATAAACGATGTCCAAATATGTCAAAACCTACGCTCAGAAAGAAAGTGAGTGTGGAGGTTTCCAATGTGTGGCAACTAGTTTTTTCACAGCTGTTAGTCCAGCCAGCAGAGCTCTTCTCTTGTCCAGTGTCAAACTATGACAAATCCTTCAGAAGTAGTGTAGCAGGCAAGCAGGGCAACCTGATCTTAAACAACTTCAAAAGGTTAAAGGCAACTATCTTCCAAAATTCAGCCACTGGGGTACACTACCAGAACATATGAAAAAAACTGCCAATCACTTTGGAAGAACAGAAAGTACATATAGGATCATTAAAAAATAAGCAACCCCCCTCCCCATAAATGTCACCAAGTGTACAAATGTTTTTCCTTTCCCAGTCAGGAAATCAAATAGGACGACTGCCAATCAACAATTTATCATTCTCAAATATTGGAGAGTGTGGGCCCCAGTCAAAGGAGCAACCTGCTAATTTCTCCACCCTCTTCCATATGAATAATAAATATGAAATTATGGGACCAAACCTTAAGCGGCACTGATGGGCTGAAATATTAGAATGCAAAATATTAGCAAAAGAATATAGGGCCAACATCCGCTCCTCCAGAGCTCGCCATGACACCCGTGCATCAGGCTGAAACCAAGTTAATAGAGGCGAGTTTCAAAACATCTTATAGGTTGTAAAGAACTGACTGATGATCATCTGTTGAATTTGCAGCATAGGATGTCGTTTACTGAAATCAAAAGCTATTTCAATCAAAGGCATCTTAACAGGCCAAGTTACATGTTAACATGGGACCCTTCTTTATATCACATTCACAATTCTTGCATCCAGTGAACTTTTGGAGAGTTTCTGCTTGAATTTCTTTGCAGGATGTCAGAATATTCTCCCAGAGCTGCTGTTCTGATGCCAGCTGCCTCACAGATGTTTTGAGGAAGCTCCAGAGGTTCTCAGTAGGTTGGAGGTCCGGGGAGGATGGCTTTCTCTCCTTTAATGCCCGTAGCAGCCCATGACACAGCAGTATTCTCTGCAGCATGAGATGGTGTCATTGTCATGCATGAAGAACATTTTACTACAGATGGCCCGGTTTTTCTTTTTGTACCATGGAAGAAAGTGGTCAGTCAGAAACTCGGTATACCTTGCCGAGCTCAGGGATCCTAAAGGGGCCGACCGGCTCTTTGCCCACGACTCCGGCCCAGAACACGACTCCGGCCCAGAACACGACTCCGGCCCAGAACACGAATCCGGCCCAGAACACGACTCCGGCCCAGAACATGAATCAGGCCCAGAACACGACTCCGGCCCAGAACACGACTCCGGCCCAGAACACGACTCCGGCCCAGAACACGACTCCGGCCCAGAACACGAATCCGGCCCTGAACATGAATCCCGCCCAGAACACGACTCTGGCCCTGAACATGAATCCCGCCCAGAACACGACTCCGGCCCAGAACATGAATCCCGCCCAGAACACGACTCCTGGCCCAGAACAGTGAATCCCGCCCAGAACATGACTCCGGCCAGAACATGAATCCGGCCCAGAACACGACTCCGGCCCAGAACATGAATCCGGCCCTGAACACGACTCCGGCCCAGAACATGAATCCGGCCCAGAACACGACTCCGGACCAGAACATGAATCCGGCCCAGAACACGACTCCGGCCCAGAACATGAATCCGCCCAGAACACGACTCCAGCCCAAACATGAATCCGGCCCACGAAACATGAATCCGGCCCAGAACACGACTCCGGCCCAGAACATGAATCCGGTCCCAGAACATGAATCCGGCCCAGAACTGAATCCGGCCCAGAACACCGACTCCTCCCACTACTCCATCCATCTGGACCATCCAGGGTTGTACAGCACTCATGAGTAAACAAGACGGTTTCTGGGCCCACTGCAACCGTTTCTGCTTGTGAGCGTTGGTTGGGGTTGGCTGATAGTAGGTTTATGAGCATCCACAAGCCTCTGGAGGACCCGACACTTTGAGGTTCGTGGGACTCCAGAGGCACCAGCAGCTTCAAATACCTGTTTGCTGCTTTGAAACGGCATTTTAGCAGCTGCTCTATTAGTCCGATGAGTTCTTCTGGCAGAAAGCTTCCTCGTTATGACTTTATCTGCTGAACCCGTCTGTGCTCTGAATCAGTAATGTGTTCATACCTTGTCCAAGGCATTGCGCTATTTCACGCTTTTTAGCAGCACTTCATTCCCTGTGGTCCTCAATTCTCATTGGTCCAGAGCCTTGTCAGTCGGCCTCGCAGCAGCCAGTCAGATGAGCAGAGGAAGACGTTGGGACGGATGCTAAAGAATAAAAACGACTTTCCTCTGTAATTCTTACTGAAAAAACAGGTTTTAGTTTGGTAGCGGGTTTTCTTGGCAAAATCCAGTCAGCAAGAAACGTGATTGACTCCAGCAGACAGCAAATCACCTCGCGGGTCCATCGGCACAGAGGGGAAAGAACCAGCCAATCAGAGCAGGAACATTAGTGATTCATATTTCATTAAGATCCAGACACGAGAAATCACATCAATCAAAGGTCAAACTGTTCAATGTGTGCAATCTTATAACTAGCTTGGGACGATTACTCACATGTGAAACTGTGTAAAAAGAGCATCAGCGTCTGTTCGGTCTGAGGAAACCGAGTCGCTTCCACACTGACAAATCCATCATGACTCTCTTCTACCATCTTCTTTTTAATCAGTTTT
The DNA here is from genome assembly GCF_900880675.1 of Sparus aurata. Lineage (NCBI taxonomy): Eukaryota > Metazoa > Chordata > Actinopteri > Spariformes > Sparidae > Sparus > Sparus aurata. The sequence continues at coordinate 262,251 of NC_044192.1, read as the reverse complement.
ATCTTTTGCACTAGCAGCCTGCTTTGGGAGCCTGTCTTTGAAAAATAAAAGCTCACTCACCTGGATAGAAAGTGTTCCAGCAGGCTGGTTGGTGAGCCACAGCTCCACCTTGTATAAAGCAGCTACAGTGTCTATGTGGTTCAGTTTTAAAGGACAGTTCCACTGCACACTGAGTTTCAGCCTCTCCCCTCTGAGCTCAGGTTTACAATCCTCAGGTGTAGAAGAAGAAGACACAAACACAGCGTTGTCCCTGCAGCCATGACACTGAGGAACAAGTCACAGCTGTACTCTGCACAGGTGCTTATTTATTGCTGCTTTTATGTTTTTACTCATTGATGTATTTATTTTATTTACTTATTCATTTATATTTTACCCATTATGTATGTTTTTACAACCTAAACTATTTTTACTGATTCATTTAGTTTTTGTTTTTATTTTATTTTTAGGTTCAGTATTTTAGTTCACTTTGATATCTTAGAAGGATCTGGACCTGTAAGAACTTTTTAATTTGCCATTTTTTAATTTCGACTGTCCTCAGTTGGATGATGTGATGTGCTTCTAGGTGTTTCCCATATGTGTGTATGTGTCTACTGAAACACAATCTGGGTTCTAATAAAGGAACTTGAGCTTGAACTTGATTCTGAAAGGTCCATCGTTGCTGTTTGTTCCAGACGAGCTGCTCGTCCATGGAGACAAAAACGACTTATAACAAGAAAACATCCAACTGTTATATTTGCACAGTTTATCTCTCAGAGCTGCTGAGTGCTGTTGGATTTACTGCAGACTGGAAGTTTAACTTGACAATAAAAGATGGAGGAGCAGAGACGTCTCACATTCATGAATATTAATGATGGACTGCAAACGTATGGAGGCTCATTTCACCTTTATTTTAGCAGGAATGATCTCTTTTACCAGACGGACCTGCCGAGGAAGAACACAGTGAAATACAACAAATACACAAAAATACACAATTCAACAAAAGGCCTATTTGAGCTCAGTGAGCTCTCAAGAACAACAGCCTGCCTCCATCTCCACGTTCCTCATGTCGCCTTTGAATAAATCAGATTAGATAAATGAGTCTCATTTTAATTCCTGTGCTGTTTTCCACAAATCTGAGAAATCCCAGAGTCACATTCAGAACCATGCAGCAGGTGGAGGACAGGAACAGAGACGTCAAGACAAGATGCAAAAAACTAACAGGATTTTTAGAAACACGTAAAAGAAAGACTGTGATGAAAATAAGCATGATTGAAAATAAAAATGCTCATAGTCCGGAGAGATGAGTTTAGTCAAAGGTTTGATAATAAAGAGATTTCAGCTTGTCGTCGACTTCAGTGAGGAAAATAAGAATTTCCTTAAAAGAACTTTTCTGTTCAAACTCAGGTAAACTATTGGCTCACCTGTAGACAAATGTCACCTGTTAGCATGTCAGCGTGCTCTCAATGACAGTTAACAACAGATCATCAGTTTCCTAATAAACATTTTGTTTCCCTGTGATTTCTGCCTAAGGAAAGTTTTCCAGGAGAAATGAAATGAAAGCATTGAAATAAAATGTTGATGTAATGTTAGAACGTATATGAGTCAGCTTGTTCTGACCACAGCCATGTTTCTGCTGTCCTCATGTTGCTGTTAGTAATTTGATTGTTTTGTATAATTTGGTCAGAAGGATCAGCTCAGTGTTCAGAGGCCTGAAGACGCAGTCCTGAACTCACATTCAGCTTCTCTGAGAAACAATCTCACCACAAAGATCAGATTACAAAAATCCTGCTGTTGGTTTATAAAGCACTGACTGGTCTCGGGACACGTTCTGAATACGATCTGTATACAGATCGTATTTATATATAAACTGTACTCAACTTGACAACTTGACTTTCTTCTCAATTTCTCTGAGGAAAGACCTACATTCCTAAGTGTTATGATGGTCGTCTCTCTTCCATTGATAATTGCCTTTTTCCCGCCATTTTATAGCAACACAATACTTTTTGCAGTACAATACTGTTGACAATGCTCATGAGGGAGTGGTGAGCTCCCACAGTGTGTTCAACACTATCGAGACAAGTTGGGACACCTGTAGGCAGGGGCAAAAATCCCATTTCATAGTTGGGGGGACAATAAACAGTAACATTTTAGAGAATAATTCCAGGGGGGGACAAGGAATAAAAGTTGTAGCCTGTCTTTTATACAACATCTTTTACCGCAATTTGAGGCTTTAGTCTCTCTATCTCTCCAACAGGCAGGCAGAAGACCCTTCTTAGCACTGTAAGTATGTATGTATGTATGTATATATGTATATATGTATATATATATATATATATATATATATATATATATATATATATATATATATATATATATATATATAGAGAGAGAGAGAGAGAGAGAGAGAGAGAGAGAGAGAGAGAGAGAGAGAACACTCATCCAGCAGGTGGCAGTATTGCCTCCTAGAACCGGAAACAGCAGAAGAAGAGGGTGAAGCACTTCCTGTTTGTGCCGGCGTGTGACGCTCAGAGAGAAGTTAGCTTCAGTTAGCTTCAGTTAGCTTCAGTTAACTGCTCGATTCTTCATTAAAGTAGATTAACAGCAGAAGCAGCAGAGATGGTGAGCAGCCGAGCACATTTTCATTCTAATCACATTATCAATACAGATACACAGCCAGCTCGTTAGCTTAAACTGGCGGCTAACGGGTCCATTAAGTAACGTTAGTGAATATTCAATCTGCAGATTTAAAGCGTTTGGACTCATCCGAACCAGAAAGTCTTAAACTGTGACGACAGACCGCCTGTAGTGTTGTCAGACACACTCTGAGATAAAGTAACAGTTTTTTGAATGAAGTCTGGTGTGAGCTGGCTTCAACTATCCTGTATGGTCAAAGCTTCATGTTAGGGGAAGCTCGGCAGTGAATCATTTATCGATGTAATAATTTGAGAAAACCAACACACCTCTTCAGCAGTCAGTCATGTCCTCTGAGCTCACATCCAGCAAAGCTCTGACTCTTAAACTGAATGGAAACTCATTCTAAAGTCTAAATGACCAGGTTTTTAAATGGAGACTGGTGTGAGTTGGCTGAAGTCGACCTGGCCTGCTCAGGTTAACTGTGATTGGTTGTTCATTAGTCCACACCTTTATACAAAACAAGAGACTCTCATTGATGAGTGATTGATCGATCAGCAGGTTGTGATAATGTGTGTGTGTGTGTGTGTGTGTCTTTACAGGCGAGAAACGCTGAGAAGGCCATGTGAGTACTGACTGTGTGTTAATATGTGTGTGCACTCAGAGTAACTGTCACAATTAATCAATTAATTTGCTGATTGTTTTTATCGACGCAGGAATCATTTTTTAATCAGACATCATAAAATGTCATGTTTCAGAGACAGATTGATTACTAATCAATGAACTAATCGATTGATCAATTGGCTCTAAGTGTTATGGCAGGATGTCCACAACAATCAGCTGCTGCTCCGGAGTCTGGCTTGTCCTGGTTCTGCTTGTTCTGCTGTGTTCTATCAGGACTTTCATGTTCTGCTGTGGTTCTGTTGTTGTTGACTCTTTTCCTCTGCTGTGTTTCTCAGGACGGCGCTGGCCCGATTCAGACAGGCTCAGCTCGAGGAGGGAAAAGTCAAGGTCAGGTTCTGCTCTGTGTTTCTGAGGGCACAAGTCAGCTTGTTTAAGGGATCACAAGTTTAAAAAAAATCTGTCTGTCTCTCTCTCTGTCTCTCTGACCTGTCTCTCTCTCTCTGACCTGTCTCTCTCTCTCTGACCTGTCTCTCTCTCTCTGACCTGTCTCTCTCTCTCTGACCTGTCTGTCTGCAGGAAAGGAGACCATTTCTGGCGTCGGAGTGCAGCGAACTTCCTAAAGCTGAGAAATGGAGACGACAGGTACACACTCTGAAGTGACCACTCTGAAGTGACCACTCTGAAGTGCACACTCTGAAGTACAATCACATGTTTGTGTGTTTCAGATCATCAGTGAGATCTCAAAGAAGGTGGCTCAGATCCAGAATGGTGAGTATGGATCCGACTGACACCTGGATCACACGTACCGACAGGAAGTTGTTGACATTCACACACGTCACAACATCCTGGTGCGTGTGTGTGATACACACTGAATCACTCCAGGGCTTTTACTCTCTCTCTCTGACCCGTCTGTGTGCAGCTGGTCTCGGGGAGTTCAGGATTCGGGATCTGAATGACGAGATTAACAAGCTGCTGAGAGAGAAGGGCCACTGGGAGGTTCGGATCAAAGAGCTGGGTGGACCCGACTACGCTGTACGTGACTGTATCTGAACCAGTGAGAAGCAAATATGGTGTGTGTGTGTGTGTGTTGATGATATGTGTGTGTGTGTGTGTCACAGCGGGTCGGTCCGAGGATGTTGGATCATGAGGGGAAGGAGGTTCCAGGTAATCGAGGATATAAATACTTTGGAGCAGCCAGAGACCTTCCTGGAGTCAGAGAGCTGTTTGAAAAGGAGCGTAAGTACACTTTACTTCCTGTTTTATATCCAACCGTCCATCACTGTACTGTTGTCTGATTGGCTCTTACTGATAATGTGACTCCCAGCTGCCCCGGCACTGAGGAAGACGCGGGCGGAGCTGATGAAGGATGTGGACGCAGAGTATTACGGCTACAGGGACGAAGACGACGGAGTGCTGCTTCCTCTGGAGACCCAGTATGAGAAGCAAGGTAACTAGAGCCAGTTACCTCAAACAGTAACTGTACCCGACACCTGTACGTGTAACTGTACCCGACACCTGTACCGGGAACTGTACCCGACACCTGTAACTGTACCCGACACCTCTAACTGTACCCGACACCGGGAACTGTACCCAACACCTGTAACTGTACCCGACACCTGTACCGGGAACTGTACCCGACACCTGTACTGTACCCGACACCGGGAACTGTACCCGACACCTGTAACTGTACCCGACACCTGTAACTGTACCCGACACCTGTAACTGTACCCGACACCTGTACCGGGAACTGTACCCGACACCTGTAACTGTACCTGACACCTGTAACTGTACCCGACACCTGGAACTGTACCCGACACCTGTAACTGTACCCGACACCTGTACCGGTAACTGTACCCGACACCTGTAACTGTACCCGACACCTGTACCGGGAACTGTACCCGACACCTGTAACTGTACCCGACACCGGGAACTGTACCCGACACCTGTAACTGTACCCGACACCTGTAACTGTACCCGACATCGGGAACTGTACCCGACACCTGTAACTGTACCCGACACCTGTACCGGGAACTGTACCCGACACCTGTAACTGTACCCGACACCGGGAACTGTACCCGACACCTGTAACTGTACCCGACACCTGTAACTGTACCCGACATCGGGAACTGTACCCGACACCTGTAACTGTACCCGACACCTGTACCGGGAACTGTACCCGACACCTGTAACTGTACCCGACACCTGTAACTGTACCCGACACCTGTACCGGGAACTGTACCCGACACTGTAACTGTACCCGACACCTGTACCGGGAACTGTACCCGACACCTGTAACTGTACCCGACACCTGGAACTGTACCCGACACCTGTAACTGTACCCGACACCTGTACCGGTAACTGTACCCGACACCTGTAACTGTACCCGACACCTGTAACTGTACCCGACACCTGTACCTGTAACTGCACCCGACACCTGTACCGGGAACTGTACCCGACACCTGTAACTGTACCCGACACCTGTACCGGGAACTGTACCCGACACCTGTACCGGGAACTGTACCCGACACCTGTACCGGGAACTGTACCCGACACCTGTAACTGTACCCGACACCTGTACCGGGAACTGTACCCGACACCGGGAACTGTACCCGACACCGGGAACTGTACTCGACACCTGTACCGGAAACTGTACTCGACACCGGGAACTGTACCCGACACCTCTAACTGTACCCGACACCTGTACCGGGAACTGTACCCGACACCTGTAACTGTACCCGACACCTGTACCGGGAACTGTACCCGACACCGGGAACTGTACTCGACACCTGTACCGGGAACTGTACCCGACACCTCTAACTGTACCCGACACCTGTACCGGGAACTGTACCCGACACCTGTAACTGTACCCGACACCTGTACCGAGAACTGTACCCGACACCTGTAACTGTACCCGACACCTGTACCGGGAACTGTACCCGACACCGGGAACTGTACTCGACACCTGTACCGGAAACTGTACTCGACACCGGGAACTGTACCCGACACCTCTAACTGTACCCGACACCTCTAACTGTACCCGACACCTGTAACTGTACCCGACACCTGTACGTGTAACTGTACCCGACACCTGTAACTGTACCCGACACCTGTACCGGGAACTGTACCCGACACCTGTACCGGGAACTGTACCCGACACCTGGAACTGTACCCGACACCTGGAACTGTACCCGACACCTGTACCGGGAACTGTACCCGACACCTGGAACTGTACCCGACACCTGGAACTGTACTCGACACCTGTAACTGTACCCGACGCCTGTAACTGTACCCGACGACTGGAACTGTACCCGACACCTGGAACTGTACTCGACACCTGTAACTGTACCCGACGCCTCTAACTGTAGTGTGTGTGTGTGTGTGTGTGTGTGTGTGTGTGTGTGTGTGTGTGTAGCTGTGATGGAGGCGGTGCAGAAGTGGAGGTCAGAGAAGGAGTCTCGTCTGTCAGGAGAGAAGCAGCAGCAGGAGGAAGACGAGGAGGAGAGCATCTACACCATCCACAACCAAGAGGTGAGCTCCACCCTACCTTCCAGGACCTTCTAGGATTTCCAGGACAAGTTTTGAAAAGTCAGGCTGGTGTAGATGTGGTGGGCGGGACTTCACGTGTAACTTCCTATCAGTGAGGCTCGCTTGTTTTCTGTGTCTGCAGGCCGATGATGACGAGAGCCAGGAAGAGCAGGATGGAGAGGAGGGCGGAGTCACCTTCATCGCACACGTACCTGTTCCCTCACAGAGAGAGGTGACACACACACACACACACACACACACACACACACACTACTGGGACATCCTCACTTCCCTGGTATCAAACTGAAACTAGTCCTCGCAGAGGTGGGACAGCTATCTTACCTGTCTGTGTGTGTGTGTGTGTCAGGTGGAGGAGGCTCTGGTCAGGAGGAAGAAGATGGAGCTGTTACAGCGTTACGCCAGTGAGACTCTTCAGGCTCAGAGTCAGACAGCCAGAACTCTGCTGGGACTATAACTTGTCCACCTGTCTGTCTGTTCATGTACATTTAGTTTTTCTACTCCACATGTTTCTTATTAAAATGTTGCTCAGCTCAGTTTGTTGGTTCTGTCGTCATTTGTTTTAACATATTTTGTAGAATCAGCAGGTTCTGTTCTCGTATTGTTTGGAAAGTTATGGATTTTCATTTGAGGCATTTCTGTGTCTGTGTGTGGGTGTGTGTGTCCATGGACCTAGTATAACTACAAAACAATACAGCAGCATCCCAGATGACCAGGGCCATGAAAATCTCTGTGAGCGCCAGAAACACGTCATCATTTCCTGACCGTATGTTGAGAGGTTGTTGGGTGTAGCTGCAGTGAAGCAGGTGAAGCAGACAGGATGGGTGGGGGAGCAGCGATGGGACGGCCCTGCAGGAAGCCGTTTGCTTGCTCCATCTAACGAACCTGGACTCAGTCAGTGAAGAGCCGAGTGTTCCTGCAGCTCGAACACTGAGAACAGTCATCACCACCGCGTCTGTGCAACAGTTAAACAGGCAAACGACAACAACGAAACCAACAGCCAGCCAATCAGAGGCAGAGTAGGGCGAGCCATATAAGAGCCTGTCTTCCTGAGCAGTACGACTGTGCCCTCTGCTGTTCAAACAGAATAATACCATCAGGGCGCCCATTAGCTCAGCAGCGTCCCACGTACAGAGGCCCGAGGGCAGAGTCACCCCCTCCCCGATCTGTCTCATGTCGTCTCCTATCAATAAAGTCATACAAAGGCCAAAATAAATGAATAAATAATACAATCACAAGGAGACAGAATACATTGATAGTGATGTGTGTTAGATCCACTAGCTGTACGTCACAATCACCATCATGTGGTTTCAATCTGACAGCTGATTGGTTGATTGGTGGCAGCATTCTGTAACATGTGATTGGCTGATTAACAGCTGAACGCTGCATGTGATGTCATGTGAGGAGAAAACTGCTGTCAGCCACATTCAATCTGTGTGTGTGTGTGTGTGTGTGTGTGTGTGTGTGTGTGTGTACTTCATCACTGCTGGCCTAAACGTGCTGCAGAGCCTGAAGGATCGGAGTCTGAGTGAAGACAATCGATCAGTGATCAATAACCAGTCAATAACTCCAGTGTATAATAATACATTTACTCAAGTACTGAACATGAGCACAGTTTTTTCAGTTGTCTGCTACTTTATACTTCACTACATTTATCTGATAACTTTAGTTAGTAGATGATCAATCAGAACAAACACTGATGATCAGCTGACTCTACATGTAGAGATATGGATCAGTTACTCATCAGATACTTAAGATGTTCACTTGATTACTGTTCATATGAGTGACTTTCACTTTAACACAGTATCTTTACTTTTATAGGAGTGTGGCTGTTACGTGACATCTCAGATCCTGTACAGTGACGTGGTTCAGTCCGTGGTCATTGTCTCTGACACGTTCATGTTCCCCTCAGGATGAGCTTCAATCACTTTATTGATCCTCTGACTTTCATCTGGAGGCATCATCAGGTCAACAAGTGAATGTTCCTACCTGCAGGACTGATGACATCATCAGCCTCAGCTGGACTGTGTTTATAGATGATTAGCTAATGTTGGCATGCTAACATGCTGAATTAAGATGGTGAACACAGTAAACATTATACCTGCTGAAACCTAGCATGTTAGCATTGTTGTTGTGAGATGAAAAACATTTATTGGACATTTTTGTTTGTTTCCTGGTGTGAACAGATCTGTTTTCAACAACTCATTGGTGATTGTCAGTATTTATTTGATTTATTTGATGTTAAACTGTGTCTCTGATGATCAGTATGTAGTCAGTCATGTTCCCGCCCCATGATGATGTCACAGCTGTGTCGGTATAAATGAGCAGCAGACAGCTGGTCACTGTCAGACAGACTGGAGTCATGTGGTGTCGAGGTTTCCTGCAGCAGACGGTCAGATACATGTCCACCATCAGACAGGTCAGTGTGTGTGTGTGTGTGTGTGTGTGTGTGTGTGACAGGACTCATTGTCTTTGTGGGGACGTGTTTCTTGGTGCAGGGTCAGTTTGATGACGTCTCCTCCTGAGTGCAACTTCAGCTGCTCTTCTTTAAACTTGTCAAAGTTTGAAAAAACTTTATAACTCGATTTTAATTTCATATAACCAGTAAGACAAACAATATTTATGATATTTCTACAACATTTATGACAAACACATACAGAAAAATTAGGTAACGAATGAAGTGAAAATAAATGTTTTTCAAAAAAAAAGAATTACTTTAATAATCTTAACATGTAAATAAACATTTATAATAATACATCATATTATTGATGGGTGTATTTGTGTGCTGTATCTGTGAAGTGTTGTTATTGTTAATGGATTATCGTAGTCAGGCTGTATGTTGGCGTTACCGTCTGTAATTAGGGCCCGAGCAGGTCTCGACCTGCGAGGTCCCTATTGTTTTTGTGGTGACAATTTTTTGTCCCACATGATCGCATTTTTCCCTGCCTAAACATACCCCGAAACTCAACAAATTCATATATGTATGTATATATATGTGTATACATATATGTATGTATATATATGTGTATACATATATGTATGTGTATATATATGTGTATACATATGTGTGTATATATATATATATATGTGTGTATATGTATGTATACATATATGTATCTATACATATATATGAGGAAGAGTCACATTTCCGACTCTGTGTCGCCGCCCTGAGGAATCTGAAGCTCCTGGAGTGACACAGTGACTGACCTGTCTGTCTCTCTGTCTGTCTCCCTCAGGCGGGCGTCCTCTTTGATGTGGACGGCGTTCTGCTTCGCGGCGGATCCGTAATTCCGGCCGCTCGACGAGCGTTTCGGAAGCTTGTGGACCAAAACAATAACTTCCTGTTTCCTGTTGTCTTCGTCACAAACGCTGGAAGCTGTCAGAGACATCACAAGGCCCAGCAGCTGTCTCACCTGCTGGACGTCCAGGTAGGACAGACAGGTGGAGGACAGACAGGTAGAGCAGAGATAAGTGGAGGGCAGACAGACAGGTGGAGGACAAACAGACGGGTAGAGCAGAGACAGGTGGAGGATAGACAGGTGGAGGACAGACTGGTAGAGCAGACTTAGGTGGAGGGCAGACAGACAGGTGGAGGACAGACAGGTGGAGGACAGTGATCAGCGTGTCGTCTTTGTGACTGTAGTCATGTGACCTGTCTCTCTCTCTCTCTCTGTCTCTCTGAAGATCGCCCCTGAGCAGGTGGTTCTTTCCCACAGTCCTTTGCAGATGTTGAAGAGTTTCCATGATAAATGTGTCCTGGTGTCTGGACAGGGTCCGGTCACAGACATTGCCAACACGTATCCTTCACGCCTGACCTCTGACTGCCTTTGCCTCCATAGCAACAGCAGCCAAGGATCATGGGTACTGTGTATTCAGAGAGAGGCGAACACACCATGTAAATAGAACGAATGACACTTGTGTTGTATGATGTGTGTGTTTTACAAACTGAACAGTGTGTGTTTGAAGTCTTGACCTCGACGTCAGTTTGGGTTTTCAGAAGGTCGTGACCGTCGAAACCCTCAGAGAACATCAACCCCTGTTGGACATGGTGGACCACAACAGGAGACCAGAACTACTTGTGAGTGCTTCACCTGTGACAGGTGATCTCAGGTGATGTCAGGAGCTTGTCCTCTAACTCACAAACTAATTTTAAACTAATAATTTACTGAACAGCAGGTTGAAACATTAAAACTGTTAACAGGACGTCAGTGCATCCTCAGGTGTGATGAACGTGTCTCTGTGTGCTGTGCATCCTCAGGTGTGATGAACGTGTCTCTGTGTGCTGTGCATCCTCAGGTGTGATGAACGTGTCTCTGTGTGCTGTGCATCCTCAGGTGTGATGAACGTGTCTGTGTGCTGTGCATCCTCAGGTGTGATGAACGTGTCTCTGTGTGCTGTGCATCCTCAGGTGTGATGAACGTGTCTCTGTGTGCTGTGCATCCTCAGGTGTGATGAACGTGTCTGTGTGCTGTGCATCCTCAGGTGTGATGAACGTGTCTCTGTGTGCTGTGCATCCTCAGGTGTGATGAACGTGTCTCTGTGTGCTGTGCATCCTCAGGTGTGATGAACGTGTCTGTGTGCTGTGCATCCTCAGGTGTGATGAACGTGTCTCTGTGTGCTGTGCATCCTCAGGTGTGATGAACGTGTCTGTGTGCTGTGCATCCTCAGGTGTGATGAACGTGTCTCTGTGTGTAGCTCACGTAGCTCAGGTGTTGACTCTAAAGTATCTGGGTCACATCTCCAGTACACATTGAGTTTATGGTTGATAGAATGTTTTTGTATCATTTAGATAATCACGTAGGTGTATTGTAATTAGCAATGTCAGCCTGTCAGCTAACCTGGCTGACTTCATTGACAGCTCTGTTTACACACATTATAACAGAAACGTTAAGCCTTCGTTCTGAGCCAAAGCATCCAAACTAGTTTTATTGTGTCTGTTTGAGGCTTCACCGATCCTTCAGCGAGCAGCAGGTTTGTTTTGATATCTGGTGATATTTGTGTGTTTGCTCGTTTTCAGTCGTCTCCTCTGCAGACTCTTCCCAGAATAGAAGGTAACACTTGACTTTGTAAACAAGATGTTAACACGTGAAAGAAGTACAAAAATAAATATAGTTTAAAAATCTACATTAAATATCGTATCATATCGTTTTTTGGTTGACCTGCTCTTATTTTGTTGATATTTTGTCACTGACTTCCTGTGTTGCCGTAGCAATCATCTTGTTTGGGGAGCCAATAAGATGGGAGACCAACCTGCAGCTGCTGATTGACGTGCTCCTGACCAATGGGAGTCCAGGTTGTGAGTACGACGCTCAGCTGTCGGCACAGCTGCCAGTGCTCGCCTGTAACATGGACCTGATGTGGATGGCAGAGGCCCCGTCACCACGGTAACCAACACACCACTTCCTGTTAGGTCTCAGGTAGAAGGCGTGGCTCTATGTGAAAACATCAATAACTGATCAGTAAAGAATGTTTGATTCTGTTTGGACGAATCACATCCCCCTCCGGACAGGATGCTCCTCCAGATGGTCATGATGATCAGTTTTGACCCTGCTGTGTTGCTGTAGATTCGGTCACGGGATGTTCATGCTGTGTCTGGAGTCCGTCTATAAGAAGCTGACGGGTCGAGAGCTTCAGTACCAGGCGCTTCTGGGAAAACCAAGTCTGCTGACATACCAGTATGCTGAGCGTCTGCTGAGGCTGCAGAATCACAACCACAAGCTAACCACCATCTACACTGTTGGGTAACCAGACCATCCACAACACCACCAGACCATCTACAACACCACCAGACCATCCACAACACCACTAGACCATCCACAACACCACCAGACCATCTACAACACCACCAGACCATCCACAACATCACCAGACCAACCACAACATCACCAGACCAACCACAACATCACCAGACCATCCACAACACCACCAGACCATCTACAACACCACCAGACCATCCACAACATCACTAGACCATCCACAACACCACCAGACCATCTACAACACCACCAGACCATCCACAACATCACCAGACCAACCACAACATCACCAGACCAACCACAACATCACCAGACCATCCACAACACCACCAGACCATCTACAACACCACCAGACCATCCACAACATCACTAGACCATCCACAACACCACCAGACCATCTACAACACCACCAGACCATCCACAACACCACTAGACCATCCACAACATCACTAGACCATCTACAACACCATCAGACCAACCACAACACCATCAGACCAACCACAACACCACCAGACCATCTACAACACCACCAGACCATCCACAACACCACCAGACCATCTACAACACCACCAGACCATCTACAACACCACCAGACCATCCACAACACCACCAGACCATCTACAACACCACCAGACCAACCACAACACCACCAGACCATCCACAACATCACCAGACCAACCACAACACCACCAGACCATCCACAACACCACCAGACCAACCACAACACCACCAGACCATCCACAACACCACCAGACCAACCACAACATCACCAGACCATCCACAACATCACCAGAACATCCACAACATCACCAGAACAACCACAACACCACCAGACCATCCACAACACCACCAGACCATCTACAACATCACCAGACCAACCACAACACCACCAGACCATCCACAACATCACCAGACCAACCACAACATCACCAGACCAACCACAACACCACCAGACCATCTACAACACCACCAGACCATCCACAACATCACCAGACCAACCACAACACCACCAGAGGGGTGTACTGCGAAGCCAGTTTAGTGGGTTAGCGAGGTATGTTGAGTCTAAAGCCAGGCTTCCCTGAACTACAAAGGTGGCTCTCTTTTAACCCGGCTAGATCACCATGGTAACTTATGTTTAGCTCATAACCTGGTCCCGACCAGAGTTTCAGCTTAAAATCGGCTATAAAAGCGCCGCTGTTTCACTGTGTAACACCATTCATTGAGAACCCGGTGGACCTGGGAGCAAGAATAATTCGGGCAGCAGTACGACGTGAGCGGCTTCATCGAGATCGCGCTGATCCGCTGGCATTTCCTGATGAAATTCTCTATGAGCGATATAGATTTTCAGCCGAGGGAATACGGTACATTTGCTCACTTATTGAGCCGAGTGTCAGGAATGCCACTGAAGAAGCTGTGCGCTCACTGTCGGGCAAACTGTTTGTGTAGCCCTTCATTTTTTGGCCTCAGGAACCTACTTACATTCAGTTGGTGATGCAGAAAATCTGAGCAAGAACACACACTGACAAAATGAGTGGCATTCAGAGTGGCTACATACCACTCTGAATGATGTTTTTGTATTTGGCTCTAACTTGCCGCCATGTCCGACTGCTGCTTCCACATCTTAATAAAATGCAAAATGAAATATTAATTAGGCCAACCTAGTATTTATTTGTCACAGATAATGAGTAAAGTTAATTATTTCTTTGATGTGTCCATGAATAAACTGATGAACTGATCAATGTTTCACCCGTTGTAGGGCAGTGTACGCCCAAACACAAATCTTACAGGCTGGAGCTATTTTCACTGTCAGAAAGCTCTTTATTGTCATTGTACAGGGACAGTATTGCTTGTTCATCCCGACACAGTGATACAAAAAACACTGAACATTTATAGCCGACGCACACTCAGCCTCGCTTTCAATAAAACACACACGCGCATTCTGAGATCAGTAAAATGTGAAAACAATATAGACATCATTCAAAAATGAAAAATGATAGTTATTGCTTCAGTTTATTTATTTTTTAAATGGATGAGGGTTAATATGTAAAAGTTGCACAATGTTGAGCTTTCAGAAATTAAAACACTATGGGCTTAATATAATATTGATCATAATATTAATCACTGTTAACTTACGCATTTACACGGTCAGCAGTTTTCTGCCAGCAGCCCTCCCTCGCTCTGTTGGTGGCGACAGTGTTACTTTCTGCCGTGATTGTTTCTTTGAATTCTTCATAGTCCTGCATAATAAGAATCTGCTTATCCTGGGTTAAAATATGTGGCCCGGGATCGATCCATTTTCACACGGAAGTAGAATAATATGACGTCAAACGCCCCCTTTTATGTGAACGAGCGCAGAGCACAAAGCAGAGAACCGGACTTGACAAATTAAGTTGATAACCACCGTCGCAGTACCGTTTAACTCTGATTGGGGACTCGGGGCTTTGTTGAGCTGCATCATGAGCACAAAGCCTGGCTATGTTGAGCCCCCTTCGCAGTACAGGCCTCAGACCATCCACAACATCACCAGACCATCCACAACACCACCAGACCAACCACAACACCACCAGACCATCCACAACACCACCAGACCATCCACAACACCACCAGACCATCCACAACACCACCAGACCATCCACAACACCACCAGACCATCCACAACACCACCAGACCAACCACAACATCACCAGACCATCCACAACACCACCAGACCATCCACAACATCACCAGACCAACCACAACATCACCAGACCATCCACAACACCACCAGACCATCCACAACACCACCAGACCGTCCACAACATCACCAGACCGTCTACAACATCACCAGACCATTTACAACACCACCAGACCATCTACAACACCATCAGACCAACCACAACACCACCAGACCATCCACAACATCACCAGACCAACCACAACACCACCAGACCATCCACAACATCACCAGACCATCTACAACACCACCAGACCAACCAGAACACTACCAGATCATCTACAGCACCACCAGACCATCTACAACACCACCAGACCATCTACAACATCACCAGACCATCCACAACATCACCAGACCATTTACAACACCACCAGACCATCTACAACATCACCAGACCAACCACAACACCATCAGACCATCTACAACACCACCAGACCATCTACAACATCACCAGACCAACCACAACACCATCAGACCATCTACAACACCATCAGACCAACCACAACACCACCAGACCATCTACAACACCACCAGACCAACCACAACACCACCAGACCATCTACAACACCACCAGACAATTTACAACATCACCAGACCATCTACAACACCACCAGACCAACCACAACACCACCAGACCAACCACAACACCACCAGACCAACCACAACACCACCAGACCATCCACAACATCACCAGACCAACCACAACATCACCAGACCATTTACAACACCACCAGACCATCTACAACATCACCAGACCAACCACAACACCACCAGACCATCTACAACACAATCAGACCAACCACAACACCACCAGACCATCCACAACATCACCAGACCATCTACAACACCACCAGACCAACCACAACACCACCAGACCATCTACAACACCACCAGACCATCCACAACACCACCAGACCATTTACAACACCACCAGACCATCTACAACACCACCAGACCAACCACAACACCACCAGACCATCCACAACACCGCCAGACCAACCACAACACCACCAGACCATCCACAACATCACCAGACCAACCGCAACATCACCAGACCATCCGCAACATCACCAGACCAACCACAACATCACCAGACCATCTACAACACCACCAGACCATCTACAACCCACCAGACCATCCACAACATCACCAGACCATCCGCAACATCACCAGACCATCCACAACACCACCAGACCATCCACAACACCACCAGACCATCTTCAACACCATGTTCACAGTCAGGTGCTCAACCTGTCCATAACAATACCATGGGGTAATCACTTGTCTTCTTCTTGTTGTCTAGCGACAACCTCATGACAGATATCTATGGTGCTAACCTGTACAACCGCTACCTGGCTCAGCAGCACACTGCCATGACAAACACTACCAAGCTTGTTGGCCAAGGAACAGGCAGTCAGGTGACGATGGTGGTGCCGGAGGAGGAGCTGATGTCTGCTGCTGCTCAGTGTCACTCCATACTGGTAGGTTAACGAGTCAGGACAAAGTTAACGAGTCAGGACAGAGTTAACGAGTCAGGACAAAGTTAACGAGTCAGGACAGAGTTAAGCAGTCAGGACAGAGTTAAAGGTCCCGTATTATACTGTTTTCATCAATTTCACACAGCTGTCAGAGGTCCAACAACTCTGTATTCGATATTTATTGCCCCAAACACATCTGTGGTCCTGAATTCCAGCTGTCTAAAAGTCGCTCTGCTGAGCTCTATTCAGAGCAGTCTGTTTCTGTGCCTGCACCTTTAAATGCTAATGAGCCCCTTCTGTCAACGCCTATTTGGGGAGCCTTGCTTGCTAGTCACTCTCCGGGAGAGGAAGCCCTTTATGCTAATGGTAGCATGCGCTTATGTTTACGGTGGATGTAACACTATGGCTCGTGGAGATTTTTTCCTTCAACCGAACCAGTTTGACCCAGAATCGGACCCAGAAGGAGAGGCTCCTGAAAAAATACAGACTCTGTGGCTGCAGCAGGACATTTCAGAATGGTTAGTGTGGCTGAATAATGTTAGTTTGTTTGTATGTGTTGTTACAGTTACTACCATGTAGCTAACGGCTAACAACTAGCGAAAGCTGTGTTTGTCTCCAACACAGTCTCCAAACTCTTGGACACTGTTCGCATCGTCTCTGTCTCCAGTCTGCACGTTTCCAGACTTTTTACTGTGACAACCAAGCTCCATCTTAATATTATTAACATCAAACTCGCTTCAAACGCCATTGCATAGCGGACCGAAGTGGAGCTAACTAGTTAGCCAGTTTCCAGATGACTTCACCATACTCGTGGGCAACTGTAAATACCATCAAAGCGCGGCGACACTTACCTGTGGCTCGGGTGCAGTTGCTGGGTCCGGTATGGTTGAGACTGATCCTTTTACGAGGGTCAGTGTCGAGGCAAAGCCAGCTTTGTACTGACCCTCGTTACTGAAGCAGTCCGGTATGAAGTGGTTAGCACACACATACAAGCTAACATTTGCAGCCGGCACTTTGTCCTTAAAAATGAAACACAACCATGGTCTCTTCTGTTGTTCTGTAGCTGGGACAGAATATAGGCACTTATGTTGATTATTACAACCAACAACAGAGCAATTGCGTGTCTAGCTCTGAGCGACAACGTTGCAAAACACTGCTGTCTCTCCGCTGGACACACCGAACTTCACCTTGGGGATGAACGCCCCCCTCTCTGATATCTCCTATCATCGCGCAGAGGAGGTCGGCCTATGATAATGACTCCTTTCGTTACGTAACGAAAGGAGCAGAATCTGAACAGCCTGTAGGAGCGCCGTGTTACCAGTGGGTGGGCTGCAGAGATCATGCAGGAATCACTTGTTTTCCTCATTCAGGGAGTTGGCAGGCTCAGGGAGGACCAGCTTATGTACGTAGAGACCAGAGAAAATGTGTTTTTATGACATGGGACCTTTAAGGAGTCAGGACAAAGTTAAGGAGTCAGGACAGCATTAACGTCTCTGTGGTTGAGATTTTAAATTGAAGGATATTTCCTCCAAATAATTAATTAATGACACAAACTGACTGCTGGGCTTTTCACCCTGACCCTGTAATAATAACCAGTCTTAACAGAGCTGCTCTACCTGTCCCCAGGTGTGCACCGGTGTCTATAACCCCCGTTCTCCGTTGCCAAGCGACCAGAGCAGCACAGTCACAGAGACGGTGTTTCATGGTCACAGAGATCTGGTCCTGGAGCCGGACCTGGTGGAGCCAAGTCACGTGGTGGAGGACGTGGAGGCTGCTGTCGACCTGCTCCTGCAGCATGAGTGCCCCAACACCTCTGACCTCTGACACCTGACAGGTGACCTCTGAGCTGTATCGTTACCTGGTCTACCTGTGCTGTGTTGGTGGCTCGTCAGTGCACATTATCTTTGTGTCTGTAAACAGCTTTGATATAACGATATTAACACATTACAGGTTGATCATACGTACTGATGAGCTGAAGAAAAGACCTGTGGGGTTCTATAACATAAATTAAATGTTTGTTTGTATTTATCTTGCATATGTAAATATTTACATGTCATGAATATGAAAATAAAGATGTATTGGTTTATAACAGATGTCTACAGATGTGGAGGCTGAAGTTTAACAGGAGAATAAAACAGCTGTAATTAATTGATAATAGCATGATAGCTCAACCTGCATTAAACATCTGAATGTTTATACAGTTTCATTTCTAAAACTCTGTGGAGAATCCACAGCAGATGTTTGCATGAGTCTAAATCAACACTGGGGACTGTGCTCACGTGGCTCCACCCCCTCGCCACACATACAAAGGGCCTCGTGAATATTAATGTCTGAAATGAGCCGCTGGACAACGGTTTTGTCTGCTCAGAGGAGAAGGTGTCGGTCCAGTCCACACTGACGGTCCGTGCAGCAGACAAACGAGTAGCACCACAGAACGTGTGTGTGTGTGTGTGTGTGTGTGTGTGTGCGCGCGACACATTGAAGGAGGTTCACTGCAGTGATTTTACACACAACTACACAACGAGCTGTTTGAGACTAAACTGGTTCTGATTCCGGTTCTGGTTTCTTTCTCTGATGTATGATGT
Organism: Sparus aurata; assembly: GCF_900880675.1. Taxonomy (NCBI): domain Eukaryota; kingdom Metazoa; phylum Chordata; class Actinopteri; order Spariformes; family Sparidae; genus Sparus; species Sparus aurata. The sequence continues at coordinate 242,942 of NC_044192.1, read as the reverse complement.
CAGCTCTGAGCTGATATGTTTTACATTTAAAAGACCGGCTGGTCTGAATGTTTACGATCCTGCGGATCTGTACCTGTTTGATATGAGTTGTGTTATTACACAGAACGATGATAATATCTACCATCTGCTTCAGTTCACCTCTTCACAGGCTGGGTTGCCAGTTTCACTTCCCTCCAGAATCTTTGTCTACATAGGTCAGTTTGGACCGTCAGGTTGGTTTCAGAAATCACAACTTCTGGATGTGAAGTGGTGCCGCCCCTGTCGGACCCCACTGTGTGCATACACGCGTTTTTTGTTTGATTGGCCTTTTTCATGGTTTATAGAAGGGACAGCATGATGATGAGTAGGGGTGCAACGGATCAAAAAACTCACGGTTCAGATCGTTTCACGGATCAGAGTCACGGATCGGATAACTTTTCGGATCAGCAAAAAAAAAAAAAGAAAAAGAAAAGACAAAACAAATAAACATAACTTTGTAAATGCCGCGGTGATAAGCGGTTGTTGAGCAGCCTTCGTTTTCATTCCTGTCAGTGAAACACCGGGGTAATGTCGCTTCAAATGCGTGGCCATGCTTGATGTGTTTCCACTGTCATATGGCTTTCTTGTGCCACGGTGCCTACACACCGTCACGGTTTTATCCACTAACGTCTTTCCTTCATCATTATATTTGACAGGGAAGCCAAAATGCTCCCATACAGGGGATTTAAATGACGCGGGGCTCCTCCGTTCCTCCGCTCGCCATGACCACGCTGAACTTAACAAGTGTGTGGATTGAACATGCGCACAACTTTTTTTTTTTCATAAATCAATCTGCGGCCGAAGATATTGATCCGAACGGATCACGGATCAATGATGATCCGTTGCACCACTAATGATGAGAGAGGGGGAGTGGCCGTGTGTTTAAAACAGATTTAACTGGGTGCCATCAGCTCAGGTGGTAGAGCAGCGTCCCACCTGCAGAGGCCTCGTCTTCGCTGCAGTGGTCCACGGGCCAGAACCACCTGTGGCCCTTTGCTGGGTGTCACCTCCTTATGTCTCCTCCTGTTTCCTGTCATCTCAGAGCAGCACCAATCAGAGGGTGAGGATGATGATAACACTAATGTTTTTTGGAGACTCCAGTTCCACCCCAGCTCCAGTCAACCAGGGCGTGCCTCAAGGATTTGTGCTTGGACCCCTGCTCTTCACTATCTACATGCTTCCCCTTGGTCAGATTATTCGCAAACACGGTTTTAACTTCCATTCTTATGCTGATGACACTCAGTTATATCTCTGCACCAAACAATCCACCCAGCTACCCCCACAGTCATTCTTCAACTGCCTGCATGATATAAAACTCTTGATGACATCAAATCTGCTCAAACTAAACACCAATAAAACAAAGCTCATGGTTGTGGCCTCCAAGGTGCTGCTCCAGAAGGTTGGAGGTCTTCTCCTGGACGTGGACGGCTGCTCTATCTCCCCATCCACGGAAGTCTGCAACCCGCGTGTCATCCTTCATTCCACACTATATTTTCAATCACACATAAAATCCATCACAAAATCAGCTTTTTATCATCTCAAAAACATCTCCAGACTCCGGCCCTCCCTCTCTGAACCTGTGGCTGAGACCCTCATCCATACCTTCATCACCTCCCGCCTGGACTATAATGGAGTGCTGTCTGGGCTCCCTTCCAAAACCCTGGACAGGCTCCAGTATGTGCAGAACTCTGCTGCCAGGGTCCTCACCAGCACTCTCATCCGCCTTCACTGGCTCCCAGTTAAATCAGGCATCACTTATGAATGCATGAATGAATGAAAAGTTTTATTTTGGTTACAATATAAAATACTTATGCACAATCGGCGCGCAGGTGGTCGAGTGGTTGGAGCGCATGCCATATACGCAGCCGACCCCGGTTCAATTCCGGCCAGAGGTCCTTTGCTGCATGTCACATCCCCCTCCTCTCCCATATTTCCTATCTGTCTACTGCTTAATAAAGGTGTCTATGCCGAAAAAATCTTTAAAAAAAAAAAATTATGCGCAATCAACTGGCAAAATATTACCATACATGCTTCCACTAACCATTTTCTCACAACAAAATTTTAAACAAATTGTAACCGAAAAAGGAACAGGCTGAATCTATGGAGCCAGAACGGTGACTTTAAAATTTGGCATCCAAAAAAAAAATTGTCATTGAAAACAAAACCAGTACTGAAAAAAGAAACGTTATCTTCAGATTTTTTCTTCATGTCACTTTTTTTTAGTAACAGATGTTTTTTACAATGTCAGTTTTTTTTCAGTGTCACTGATTTTCAGTTTCAACTTTCTGTCACTGTTTTGGCGTCGAGAGGGCGGGGCCTGAGGGGAGGGGCAAGTAGAGCGTGGTTTGCATATAATTTAAGAAGGTGATGGCAGCAGCCTGCGGGAAGGCGGGGCTGGACGGTCCAGCCACAATACCGTTGTAGCCGGCCGTCTCTGGGCAACATAGAGTCCAACTACCTCGCAGACTTTTCTTCAAGCTCTCTCCTGATGTGTCCAAGTCTCTGTGTATCTGGTTCTGTCCTGGAGCTCCCCAGCTTCGGTCTCTATATGCATATGGAGTGTGGTAGTAGTACCGGGGAGCCAAGCACGGAGCATTAGCCACAGTTAGCACAACAGTAGAACAGCCTGTTGCTCCGAGCCGGGGCTGCAGAGCCGACAGCAGCGCTCTGGTCTGCTCTCCGAGCTCTGTGCCACCGCACCGCTACCGGAGACCGGAGCTCCCGACCTCCGGTATCTATATGCGTATGGAGGGTGGTAGTAGTACGGAGCTAACGAGCATTAGCCCCAGTTGTGTCGCTCCGAGCCGGGGCTGCCTCGCCGACAGCAGCCCTCCGTCTGCTCCCCGAGCTCTGTGCCACCGCACCGCTGCACACGCATACAGAGACCGGACAATAAAAGAGAGTGCTGGGAGAAAAGTCAGTCAGTTCTGAAAATATGTGTCTGTTACTTGATTACAGCCGTCTGTTGTACTTTACTGTGAACCACAGTAGCACAATCACAGCTGACTTTACCCGCACACTGACTTGTTGAGTTTATTCGCTTCGACTCAAAGGAGTCATTGTAGGAATAGTGAAATTATTCACATGAACTGAGTTTATAGGGGAGCTCTGGTCTCCGGTAGCAGTGCGGTGGCACAGAGCTCGGGGAGCAGACGGAGCGCTGCTGTCGGCGCTGCAGCCCCGGCTCGGAGCAACAGGCTGTTCTACTGTTGTGCTAACTGTGGCTAATGCTCCGTGCTCGGCGCCCGGTACTACTACCACACTCCGTACGCATATAGGAGCGGGGCTCGGGAGCTCTGGGACAGAACCAGATACACAGAGACTTGGACACATCAGGAGAGAGCTTGAAGAAAAGTCTGCGAGGTAGTTGGACTCTGTGTTGCCCAGAGACGGCCGGGTACAACGGTATTGTGGCTGGACCGCCCCGCCTTCCCGCAGGCTGCTGCCATTACCTTCTCAAATGATATGCAAACCACGCTCTACTTGCCCCTCCCTTCAGGCCCCTCCCTCTCGACGCCAAAACAGTGACAGAAAGTTGAAACTGAAAATCAGTGACACTGAAAAAAAACTGACATTGTAAAAAAAATCTGTCACTGAAAAAAAAAGTGACATGAAGAAAAAATCTGAAGATTGTCATTGAAAAATACAAAAAAATCCCAATAAAATAAAATGATAAGATTTTCGGATTTGAATTATTTGAATTACTTTCTTTTTTCAGTGCCAATACTTGTTTCAATGCCAATACAACTGTTTTCAATACAAATGTTTCAATGACAATGTTTCTTTTTTCAGTACTGGTTTTGTTTTCAATGCCAATTTTTTTTTTGGATGCCAAATTTTAAAGTCACCGTTCTGGCTCCATATGAAGCCGAGGCTTATTTTTGCCTATCCTGTACAATCCATGAAATAACCCAGAATATCAGAAATACAAAGAGAAAGAAAAAAAACATAACAAAAATGTACTCTAAATTCTTCTTCTTAATCATTTCACATTTCAGTCATTTTACATTGTAATGCTTAATTATTTTACCTTTCAAAGTTTTTTTGAAACTCAACAGTGATCTACACAATTTCAGTTCATCACTAAGTCCATTCCATAATCTAACTCCTAAAAATGAAACACATCTATATTTAACATTAGTTCTTACTTTACATATTTCAAAGACACACAACCCTCTTATAGTTTTTTTCTCTAAATTTAAAAAAATGTTGAATACAGGTGGGAAAACTTTTCTTCTTTGCTCGAAATAGTATTTCTAATGTTTTTATGTATACAATGTCTTAGAATTTTAAGATGCCAGACTTTATAAATAATGTACTATTGGTTTACTTACAAAATTCTCCTCCTGACAGATAAATCTCTCCATTCCCTCGACCCCCAACATCTGTCTGACCTCCTCCTCCTCTACACTCAGTCTCTGACGCTGCGCTCATCAGGCACACACAGCTCTCCATCCCTCACACCAAACTACTAACCCTCGGTGACAGAGCCTTCTGTGTGACAGCCTCCACTCTCTGGAACACTCTCCCAGCTGAAATCCACAAACTGTCTTCTCTGGAGACTTTTAAAGAGACCTAACCTAAAACTATCAGCTCTAGATCCAGCCACATCAAATCAATCAACTTTTCAATTTCTTTATCTTATATGTATTTTTTTGTTTATCCATTTATTATTTGTTTTGTTTGTTCCACTTGTTAAGTGTCCTTGGGTACCCTGAAAGGTGCTATATAAATTAAATGTATTGTCATTATTATTATTATTAATGTGTCTTTACGCAGCAGTTCTGCCAGAAAGAAAGAATTCTGTGCTTGGTGACGGGTTTTATAGATCAAACGTATTGGTTCTGTGTTAGAGATGACTGGACCGCTGTTGTAACTGACTGGATGAATTATAGCTTCAGGTTTACTTCCTGCGAGAAGCAAGCGGTTGATCAGTAAAGTTTTTAAAGAAAAAAAATTAATCAAACTTTATTAACATATTAAAGACAAAATAGAACAACATGGAACAACAGATGTACAGGTTATACGATTTACAGGGAGGATAAAGACACAATTAAAGAAAATAATTACCGGTAATTAATTAAATAAAGTAACATAGCAGCAGCAGTACAGTCCACAATAACCCTTTTTCTCCACCTGGCTCCAGATCTTATGAAAGCTCACTTTGCCTGTTTGGAGCAAAATAACTAATGTTTCTCTGAATGAGTGTGATCTCAGTTTTTCTTCATTACTTTGAAGAGGAATATTTAATATACAATCATCTCTCTTACATTATCAGCATAAGCTTTGATCTTTTGATTGTTGCGTCCCAAATCGTATTGACGCATTTTGACATTAAATGTGAGGAACTCTCACTTTAACATAACTCCAGACATTGATTGGAATTTGGTGATGATTTGATCAGTAAAGTTACTGAACACCTGACGTGTTCTCAGCTTGTTTGACCTTTCCAACATGGCGGCGTGTTAGGGACATCTCCAAACAGGAAGCGTGGCAGCCCATGCGCCTGCGCAGTGACTCACCCCGAGTCCCTGTAAAGATGTCTGAGCAGGCGGGGAGGGAGCGGAGCGGAGGACCCGAAACAAACGGACAAAACCTACTACTCTCCGCAACTTAATCGGTTAAGGTAAGGTCAGACGGCCCCACAGAGCCGCACCGACGGCACCGATACACTGCGGAAGGTTTCGGCCTTCAGATGAACCGGCCTAATGGCGCACAGGGCGGCTGAATTTGCAGTAAAGGGCATAAATATTGTGCAAGCGGCGAAGCGCTGTGGCAGGGGCGTGTCCGCCATCTTGTCTGAGAAGTGGCGCCTAAACAGCAGCTGTCGCTCTGAGCGGAGACCGAGTGGGCCGCGCAAAATGGCCGTTAATGACGGGATCTAAAGGCGGCTCGTTAGCCTTTCGGTGTTTTTAAACCACTTTAGCCTGGTTTGGGCCCGCTGTAGACCGGTACCATCAGCCGCTGTGTCCGTGTCTTCTGCCCGGGCTCCGGAGGAGCAGCCGCAGCTTTTTGTTGTCCTCCCCCCTCTCTCCCCCCCTCCTCTTCTCCTCCTCCGTGTTTGTTTGGAAAGCCTGTCATGCGCATGCGTGTAACCATGGCGCTGCTTTCTGCGTATGAAAAAGAAAACATGAAGAATTAATTTCATGTATTGAGCCGAGGCTTTAATCTCCATGAGACACTAAACACGGCCGTGACTGCTGCTCGTCGATCGTTGTGATCAGATGAAGACTGTGATATTATTATTCCGTTTGCCGCCATCCGCCTTCAAACCGCCACATTCAGACGGCTCGTGATCAACAGCTCGGGCCGGAGCTGCGTGTCGTCACCGGGCTGAAGCTCCACTGTTTCCCGCTGACACACATCTGTCCGACCCGCACACCTCAACTTTAGAATAATTCTGTCAGTGTCGGGTCATCTGCGGGCTATTGATCAGTCTGTCTATAACATGTCAATCAGTCCAAACTGACGTCACACAGATTCAGATTTCTGTGAAAGAAAAACAAAGTGAGAAACTGGAGAGATGATGTTTGTTATCTTTGTTTGGAAAATGGTTTGGTGATTTAAAAAAATAAATAAAAATAAAAAGCTTCTGTCAATCAACAAATTGAGTGTTTGGGCTGTAGTTTAAGGTGTAACAATAATTATAAGCAGATAAATGCTAGAACAGACTTCTGTCATTGAACAAAGAAACCAGGAGATATGACATGATGATAACTTGTGAGTGTCTCAGAGACGAACAGCTGTCAGCAGGTAGAAGAACCAGCCGTTCCTTCGTCTCACTGATGAGACCTGATGATCCATTGATGGGCAGAAAGGCCAGAAATGTCCCTGTTCAGGTTTCTTCAGTGTGTCACTTTATAGACATATTTATCAGTTAACCACCAAAGAGATCAGCTGATTAATTTATAATGAAAATAATAATTAATTGCACACAGTTAGAATATAAAGGAAACTTCTTATTTATCTTGTGTGAAGCATTAAAAAAGATCAGTGTTTGTCAGTATAAAGACACTCAGATGAAACCACAGACAGAAGTGAGTCAGCAGAGTGAAGACGTTGAGTCTGAACTCTGTTGATTCATTGATGAACATACAGAAATGAGTTTATTTGGAGCTTCTATGTGTTTTGAATGAGACAAAGTTTGAAATAATGAACGTCAACATATATGTTGACCTGCCTGCATCACGTCACGTGTTCACAGTAATCAAACATCCTGGAATCTGCTGTGTTGCAAACACACAGCGCCACTGTACGCCATTATTTTGAAAGTTAAAGTGTGTCTTCCTCTACAGGCAGGTCGATGTCATTCTGACGAGCAGCTGAGATGTCCAATGACAGTCAGGGATCGGTGAAGGGGGAGGCGGCCATAATGCCGTCTCCCTCTGTCCCCGCCTCCTCTCAGGGACCGCCCCTTTCTCCGTCCAGCACCTCCAAACCACCTGAGCTCCCAGGTACACCTTTCTGTCTGCCTGTCTGTCTCTAACCTGCCTGTCTGTCTCTAACCTGCCTGTCTGTCTCTAACCTGCCTGTCTGTCTCTAATCTATCTGTCTGTCTCTAACCTGTCTGTCTGTCTCTAATCTGTCTGTCTGTCTCTAAACTGCCTGTCAGTCTCTAACCTGCCTGCCTGTCAGTCTCTAACCTGCCTGTCTGTCTCTAACCTGCCTGCCTGTCAGTCTCTAACCTGCCTGTCTGTCTGTCTCTAACCTGTCTGTCTCTAACCTGCCTGTCTGTCTCTAACCTATCTGTCTGTCTTTAACCTGCCTGTCTGTCTCTAACCTATCTGTCTGTCTCTAAACTGCCTGTCAGTCTCTAACCTGCCTGTCTGTCTGTCTCTAACCTGCCTGTCTGTCTGTCTGTAACCTGCCTGTCTGTCTCTAACATTCCTGTCTGTCTGTCTCTAACATGCCTGTCTGTCTGTCTCTAACCTGCCTGTCTGTCTCTAACCTGCCTGTCTGTCTCTAATCTATCTGTCTGTCTGTCTCTAACCTGCCTGTCTGTCTGTCTGTAACCTGTCTGTCTGTCTCTAACCTGCCTGTCTGTCTGTCTGTAACCTGCCTGTCTGTCTCTAACCTGTCTGTCTGTCTCTAACTTGCCTGTCTGTCTCTAACCTGCCTGTCTGTCTCTAATCTGCCTGTCTGTCTCTAACTTGCCTGTCTGTCTCTAACCTGCCTGTCTGTCTCTAATCTGCCTGTCTGTCTGTCTGTAACCTGCCTGTCTGTCTCTAATCTGCCTGTCTGTCTCTAACCTGTCTGTCTGTCTCTAACTTGCCTGTCTGTCTCTAACCTGCCTGTCTGTCTCTAATCTGCCTGTCTGTCTCTAACTTGCCTGTCTGTCTCTAACCTGCCTGTCTGTCTCTAACTTGCCTGTCTGTCTCTAACCTGTCTGTCTGTCTCTAACCTGCCTGTCTGTCTGTCTGTAACCTGCCTGTCTGTCTCTAACCTGTCTGTCTGTCTCTAACTTGCCTGTCTGTCTCTAATCTGCCTGTCTGTCTCTAATCTGCCTGTCTGTCTCTAACTTGCCTGTCTGTCTCTAACCTGCCTGTCTGTCTCTAACTTGCCTGTCTGTCTCTAACCTGTCTGTCTGTCTCTAATCTGTCTGTCTGTCTCTAATCTGCCTGTCTGTCTCTAATCTGCCTGTCTGTCTCTAACTTGCCTGTCTGTCTCTAATCTGCCTGTCTGTCTCTAATCTGCCTGTCTGTCTCTAACCTGCCTGTCTGTCTCTAACCTGCCTGTCTGTCTCTCTTCCTGTCTGTCTCTCAGATGAACTGGTCCAGGCTGGATGGTCTAAGTGCTGGTCTCGTAGGGAGAACCGACCGTATTATTTCAACAGATTCACCAATCAGAGCCTGTGGGAGGTGCCAGTGCTGGGACAGCATGATGTCATTGTGAGTGATGCCACCGTCTTGCTTTGTCTGTCAATCAATCAATATTTATATAGCGTCAGTTCACAACAAACTTTCCATATTGAGTCAGTGGAGCATCAGATTGAATAGAGAGCACCGCTTGTGTTTCACCTCATTCAGCTTTTTTTGTCTTAATGATTAACCTGTTTGTCTCTACCTGTCTGTCTGTTTGTCTGCAGTCTGATCCTTTAGGCCTAAATGCAGCTCCAGCAGAGGGTGGAGAAGGTAACCTTGGTAATGGCCAGAGGAAGAGGAGGAGCTCTGAGGAGCAGGGGGCGGGGCCTAACAGCTTCAAACGCGCCAAGGTAAACGCCTACGACTGAACACATTAACAACATTTAGGGCATTTAGCAGACCCTTTTGTTCAAAGCGACTTACACAGTGTGTGTGTGTGTGTGTGTGTGTGTGTGTGTGTGTGTGTGTGTGTGTGTGTGTGTGTTTACAGGTGGAGCCCACCACTCCCATTTCTCCCAGCACACCTGGGGTCAAACCCTGGATCTCTGCCCCCGAGGACAAACAGGCCCCACCAGCCACGCCCACTACCCCCAGCCCCGCCCCCGCTCCATATAGGCCAGCTGTGTGAGTACTGAGCTACTGTCTGACCCAGTGGACACTCACGGTATTGCAGCTCTAAATTCCCCACATAGCCGATTTATAAAGAGACGTCTGCCAAACTGCCGACACCAACAACTGCAATCGAAGTCCATCATGACTCTATTGTGAACTTTTGACCAATGCAGGTTTTATATTTGTAAAACTTACAATAAGCTGAGAAAAGTGATTTTAAAATCTGTGACGTCATCACAGTGTGAAGTCTACGGGTCGAGCAGGAAGGTGGGCGGGGCCAGCGGGGGCAACGCTACTGCCCATATGTAATGTTCTGCATAACCAGGAAGTGAACAAGGGAGCCAAAAACATTCATTTGGCATGCAAGGCGAGCAGATGTCAATGGCTTGAATGGGCACCATCTTTTTATTTAGTATCTAGTTCTTCTGTAAAAATCTGTGCCACCCCCCCTCATTTAGCATCTTTAGCTGCTGTCCTAGCAGCAGGTTGAACAGTCTGTTGTTGTTCTGCTCCTGTTTCTTTTATGTCTTCTGTCACTCACCTTTACCTGGTTTGTTGGTGAAAGGGGAAAATAAAATCTGTCTTGTTTCCAGGATCTACTGGGATCTGGACATCCAGACCAACGCTGTCATCAGAGAGCGCCCTCCCGCTAACCACCTGCCCCCCCACCCTGAGATCGAGCTGCAGAGAGCTCAGCTGGTCACCAAACTGAGGCAACACTACCACGAACTGTGTCACCAGAGAGAAGGTACCACACCTGGACCCACACCACACCTGCCAGTACAGGGACAACTGGAGTAGTGACTTCTGCATACAGTTATCATTGGTTCTCCACAGTAAAACAAACCTCCACAGACAACGACAAATGGTTGAATATATTTATTTGACTAAATAGTTTAGAGTGAAAAAATTAAATGACAAATTAAACAAATGACAAAATGAACAGGTGACAGAAAGATGCGGAGTCTGTAACGACTAATGTAACATGTTTATGAATTAAATTTTGTGGATGGTGAAATCGTGGGTTGGGTGAAGGCAATTAAATATTAAGAGAATAATTTAATGCTCACATAGCCCGAACCAAGTTTCTCCTATAATCAAAGATATTAATACAGAGCCCAAGGATGCCAACTCATATTTCCTATGTGTGAATCCAGTAGGACGAAGGAATGGATCCTCTTCTGGGCGTCATGTGGAGGGTCAGCAGGCTGCACGTAGTCGTCCTCTGGCCTTGCAGTCCTACCTGCAGGGTGGCAGTCTCGGTCCAATACCCAGCTGGTGGCACAGCTCGGGTTTGGTGTGGGTAGAGCCGGACTGGCCGGGCAAAAGAGTCTTTCTTTCGCTGGAAACTGCTCACACGGTTTCCTAAACAAATCGGAAAATCTTTGTTAATGCTGATGAAGATGATGATCTTGATGTGGTGGTTCTTAGGCTTTGACTGATAAACTCACTAACTGAACTAAAATAACTGAAGGATGCTTCTTTGGCCGATCGGGTTATCCTTGGTTAACTGAGTACGATTGAATTTAAAGTCTGTGTAAAGCAAATTCAGCCATTTTCTTCTAAACACATTAAAAAAGGTCATCAATGTATTTCCTTAAAACATGTAAAAAGCCATTCAACCATTTAGAATTTAATTTTGGAGCTAGGCTCACAAACTGTGTTTCAAAATTTCTGTGTTCAGGATTTAATGGGCGGGTCAGAAATCATGGCCGCGTTGCGTAACGCGGCCATGATTTGCATAAACCCGGCCCTGCTGTTGAAGTGGTATAAATACATTCAGCGCATTAACTTCGGAGGTTTTTCAGCTCGCTCTCGAGTCTTGGATAGCATCTCTTACAATAGTTTGCAGCTAGCTAACCAGTCAACCAGTCATGTCTCCTCCACATCGCTCTGCATCTTTCCTGGATGCCACAGTGTGCAGGGTGACGGTGCTGTTAGCTTATTTAAGTTTCCTACGGAGACAACGTAAGGAAACGGTGGATCAATTTTGTCAAGAGGAGCTAACGTTACTGTGAAGAGTTTATAATCACCACCATCACCGTCTCTGCAGTGTCCACTTTACCCCCGATAGTTACAGCAACTGTCACCAGGTAAAGTCTGGATTTCTGCAGAGTCCGTTGACGCTGGTCAGTGGGGCCGGACTGACCCTCTCCGTCCCCGGCTTGCATCCTCCCGTCCCGCCGACAGCGCATGCTCTCATCTCCGCCGCCGGCATTATGTGCCCGCCTGCGACCGTCCCGCCGACAACAGGTCTCTCATCCGGCATTACGTGCCCGCCAGAGAGTGTTAGTAGAGTTTAGATTATCAGATATTTCCCGTCAATATCCTCGTGCCGGCCCTTGATCAGCATTTGTGTGTGTGTGGTTTTTTTTAATAACTCAAAATAATGACTGTATTTCCAGCTACAAAAGGAGCATCTCTCTCCTCCCTCCATATTGTTTGTGCCGCTGCGTGGTGTTACACGTGAGAGTCCTCGTGCTGAAAACGTGACTTCTCGCGTATGTGACGTCACTCCCCGAGAAGCAAGAAGGAAGCAAAAATATATATTTTTACTAATGAAAATGACAAAAATAATAGTAACACACAGTGATTTGAATAGGTAACTTTCCGGCTCGGCTCGGGTCGGGTCGGGCTTGATTTTTTTTGGGGCAGATCTAAGCTCTAACTGTAAGTGTGTGCTTATGTATGTTATAAATATTGTACATTTGGGCAATTAAATGCATTTTGCTGGCATTTGCTGAAGGTGCAAATCCTGAAAGTGATTTTACATCGTGCATCCTGTCATGTCCATGTAATGTTAGAAAATGTTATTGCATTTAATCATGACATGATTTGGCCTCATTCTCTGAGCGGAGTCCATCTGACAGCACAATGATAATCTACAGGTAATATTTTATGTGCACCAATATAGCTATGACAAGGAGTTATATGTAGACTGGGGTTTTAGTTTGTGTGTAATGTAAAACATGGACTGTGAGGAACGAGGCTGAGCACTATCAGTGTCTGTCTCAGAGTCCGTTTCTGGCTCTGATGGTTCAAACAGGTCCGGCTGGGTCCTCCGATGATGCTGTTAGCTTCCATTGTTACTGTAGGTTACGTCCTTGTACAGAACACGGAGGAGGCTCCTCCCTGCGTGGGCGTGGCTCCAGCGCCTCTAACTGACACGCCCCCACCTTTTCACAGCAGAGAGAAGTGCTTGTTTTTCCATGATATTGAGACCTGATTTTATATACTTGGCAATTTTTTTAATCTTTCAAATTTGGCTCAGTGGTCAATGACACATGTTTCTGTGGTGTGACAAACTCATAACACAAATTTATTTCTGCTTTACACGGACTTTAAGTTCACTTTCTTTAAGTCAGGTCACGGTACTTGATTTGATAAAACAAATTAAAACAGAACTTAGTTCTGGAAGAAACTTAAAAATTGAAGGCGAAAAATGTAAAAGTTACAAAAATACTTCTCAAGAGTGATGTCTTAAAGAGAGGAAAACGTGAAGTATAAAAGAAAGAGCCTGTACTTGGGCATAAAAAAATAATTACAGAGTTTCAAAAAGTTTAAAAAGCGTAGCATGAAGAGTTGAAGTAAAAGTAGAAGTCTAGAAAGAGTCTGATAGCAGGCGTGACCCGAGGGGAGCCGGGCCGCCAGTGTTCATCTCAGAGTGGATAAAAGACTGAAAACTCAAACTAACATTTTAAAGTTTAAATCATGTTTCATCTTTCCCAGAATGTCACCATGGCTTTATGTGGACTGTCTTAAAACACAAATCACATGAATCATAAAATCATTAACATTCAAAAATAGTACTTTGGTTGAACATTTAAACACACTGGATTATTACAGTAGAAATAATGAATACACATTTCTTTTATTTCTAGCTTAATACTAATTATAATAGGGAATCCTTTAAACATTGACTGATAACATGCGTCTGAGTAAGAAAAGGTCCTTTCAAATCTTACCGGGTGTCATCACTCGAGTGCTGTGGCTTCATAGAATACAGGACCCTTTCAAACATTAAACTTATCTCAGTTAACTTTCATCACAGAGAAATTAAATTAAAATCAGTTGTATGAAATTTGTTTCCTGATTAATGATATGCTAATTTCCAGAAGATTTGGTGACCCAAACATACAGAAGTGTACCTCGCTGTATGTTAGCCGTATGTTAGCTGTATGTTGGCCGTATGTTAGCCGTATGTTGGCTGTATGTTAGCCGTATGTTAGCCGTATGTTAGCCGTATGTTAGCTGTATGTTAGCTGTATGTTAGCCGTATGTTAGCTGTATGTTGGCCGTATGTTGGCCGTATGTCGGTCGTATGTTGGCTGTATGTTAGCCGTATGTTGGCCGTATGTTGGCCGTATGTTGGCCGTATGTTAGCCGTATGTTAGCCGTATGTTAGCTGTATGTTAGCCGTATGTTAGCTGTATGTTGGCCGTATGTTGGCCGTATGTTGGCCGTATGTTAGCCGTATGTTAGCCGTATGTTAGCCGTATGTTGGCCGTATGTTGGCCGTATGTTAGCTGTATGTTAGCCGTATGTTAGCTGTATGTTGGCCGTATGTTGGCCGTATGTCAGTCGTATGTTGGCTGTATGTTGGCCGTATGTTAGCCGTATGTTGGCTGTATGTTGGCCGTATGTTAGCCGTATGTTGGCCGTATGTTAGCTGTATGTTAGCTGTATGATAGCTTTGACCAGCTGTCTCCTTCAGCAGTTGTCTGCTGGTTAGTAATAACAGAGTTGCTCATTAATACAAAACACTGATAGATATCCTTGAAATATTTTTAAAAATTGTGAACATGACACTGAAACACACTGGAACCTCTTTACATTTTGTTCAGAAACAAACATTTTTATGATCAAAGAGGACACAGTTTGAACACAAAGATCTGTCAGGTTGAGCTTCTTCTTGTGTCGGACTGAGCCCTCAGCCACAGTCTAGAAGGACTAGAAAGATGGAGCGCCACCTTATCTCATGACTCTCATGAGGACATTCATTGTAATTCTGATTATGAGCTTGTTGCTTTCTCATGATAAAATTTAGATTGTCCAATCTCTCCTACCTGTGTGTGGTACAGGTATTGATCCGCCCCGGGAGTCATTCAACCGTTGGCTGCTGGAGAGGAAAGTGATTGATAAAGGTCATGACCCCTTACTGCCGAGTGACTGTGACCCCGTCATTTCCCCGTCCATGTTCAGAGAGGTTATGAACGACATCCCCATCAGGTACTTGTCTAGGCCCTGGACTGGACAGTATCAATAAAATGAATGCCTTGGTTATTATCTGTATTGATGATTGATTATTATCTGTGTGTCTGTCAGGTTGTCACGTATAAAGTACAAAGAGGAGGCCCGCAAGCTGCTCTTTAAATATGCTGAAGCTGCAAAGAAGATGATTGACTCCAGGTAGGTCCAATCAGAGTTTGATCCTGCATAGGTCATCAGCTATTGAGCGGGCTCTAACCTGTGATGTGTGACTTCTGTAGGAATGCGAGTCCGGAAAGCAGGAAGGTGGTTAAGTGGAACGCTGAAGACACTATGAGCTGGCTGCGCCGGGATCACTCCGCCAGCAAGGAGGACTACATGGTAACCTACAACCTTTAACTTCTGCTGACCCTTAACTTCTGCTGACCTTTAACTTCTGCTGACCTTTAACTTCTGCTGACCCTTAACTTCTGCTGACCTTTAACTTCTGCTGACCTTTAACTTCTGCTGACCCTTAACTTCTGCTGACCTTTAACTTCTGCTGACCCTTAACTTCTGCTGACCTTAACTTCTGCTGACCCTTAACTTCTGCTGACCCTTAACTTCTGCTGACCTTTAACTTCTGCTGACCTTTAACTTCTGCTGACCTTTAACTTCTGCTGACCCTTAACTTCTGCTGACCTTTAACTTCTGCTGACCCTTAACTTCTGCTGACCTTTAACTTCTGCTGACCCTTAACTTCTGCTGACCTTTAACCTCTGCTGACCCCTTAACTTCTGCTGACACCTTAACTTCTGCTGACCCTTAACTTCTGCTGACCATTAACTTCTGCTGACCTTTAACTTCTGCTGACCCTTAACTTCTGCTGAACTTTACTTCTGCTGACCTTTAACTTCTGCTGACCCTTAACTTCTGCTGACCTTTAACTTCTGCTGACCCTTAACTTCTGCTGACCTTTAACTTCTGCTGACCTTTAACTTCTGCTGACCCTTAACTTCTGCTGACCCTTAACTTCTGCTGACCTTTAACTTCTGCTGACCTTTAACTTCTGCTGACCTTTAACTTCTGCTGACCTTTGGCCACTGCTGACCCTTAACTTCTGCTGACCTTTAACTTCTGCTGACCTTTAACTTCTGCTGACCTTTAACTTCTGCTGACCTTCTGCTGACCTTTAACTTCTGCTGACCTTTGGCCACTGCTGACCTTTAACTTCTGCTGACCTTTAACTTCTGCTGACCCTTAACTTCTGCTGACCTTTAACTTCTGCTGACCCTTAACTTCTGCTGACCCTTAACTTCTGCTGACCTTTAACTTCTGCTGACCTTTAACTTCTGCTGACCTTTGGCCACTGCTGACCTTTAACTTCTGCTGACCTTTAACTTCTGCTGACCTTTGGCCACTGCTGACCCTTAACTTCTGCTGACCTTTAACTTCTGCTGACCCTTAACTTCTGCTGACCTTTGGCCACTGCTGACCCTTAACTTCTGCTGACCTATAACTTCTGCTGACCTTTAACTTCTGCTGACCTTTGGCCACTGCTGACCCTTAACTTCTGCTGACCCTTAACTTCTGCTGACCTTTAACTTCTGCTGACCTTTAACTTCTGCTGACCTTTAACTTCTGCTGACCCTTAACTTCTGCTGACCTTTAACTTCTGCTGACCTTTGGCCACTGCTGACCCTTAACTTCTGCTGACCTTTAACTTCTGCTGACCTTTAACTTCTGCTGACCTTTAACTTCTGCTGACCCTTAACTTCTGCTGACCTTTAACTTCTGCTGACCTTTGGCCACTGCTGACCTTTAACTTCTGCTGACCTTTAACTTCTGCTGACCCTTAACTTCTGCTGACCTTTAACTTCTGCTGACCCTTAACTTCTGCTGACCCTTAACTTCTGCTGACCTTTAACTTCTGCTGACCTTTAACTTCTGCTGACCTTTGGCCACTGCTGACCTTTAACTTCTGCTGACCTTTAACTTCTGCTGACCTTTGGCCACTGCTGACCCTTAACTTCTGCTGACCTTTAACTTCTGCTGACCCTTAACTTCTGCTGACCTTTGGCCACTGCTGACCCTTAACTTCTGCTGACCTATAACTTCTGCTGACCCTTAACTTCTGCTGACCTTTGGCCACTGCTGACCCTTAACTTCTGCTGACCCTTAACTTCTGCTGACCTTTGGCCACTGCTGACCCTTAACTTCTGCTGACCCTTAACTTCTGCTGACCTTTGGCCACTGCTGACATGTTGGAAGGTCTCAGACACACCAAACAATAGCTGATGAAGAGCGACTGTCTCTCGAACTTCGAACATTTAAACCAGTTTGAGAAGAAATACCTCTCCATACCACCAGGTGGTGGTAGTCTGTTATCATTAACCCTAACCCTGTTATGATGAAGCAGCCTTTGCCTAACGTCGCTTACAAGCACCACCACAAGAGCTTGAGCAGCAGACACTCACCAGCCACTTGACATTGGTTTGGTGTGTCAGGGCCTTTAGCTGACATGGTTAACAGATCTGATCCAGATGCATCCCTGGAGGTTTTGCAGGTTCATCCAGCTCGGAGGAGACTTCAGGGCAGACTCACAAAACAAGAGAAACTTCATACTCTGTGTGTGTGTGTGTGTGTAGGATCGTCTGGAGCACCTGAGACAGCAGTGTGGACCTCATGTCACTGCTGTGGCCAAAGACTCTGTGGAAGGAATCTGCTCCAAGATCTACCAGCTGTCTGCTGAGTACAGCCGCCGCCTGAGACAAACACACCTGAGCCTGCTGCAGGACCCCCCAACAGGTACACACACACACCTGAGCCTGCTGCAGGACCACACACACGCACACCTGAGCCTGCTGCAGGACCACACACACACACACCTGAGCCTGCTGCAGGACCACACACACACACACACCTGAGCCTGCTGCAGGACCACACACACGCACACCTGAGCCTGCTGCAGGACCACACACACACACACCTGAGCCTGCTGCAGGACCACATACACACACGCACACCTGAGCCTGCTGCAGGACCACACACACTCACACCTGAGCCTGCTGCAGGACCACACACACACACACCTGAGCCTGCTGCAGGACCACATACACACACGCACACCTGAGCCTGCTGCAGGACCACACACACGCACACCTGAGCCTGCTGCAGGACCACACACACTCACACCTGAGCCTGCTGCAGGACCACACACACATGCACACCTGAGCCTGCTGCAGGACCACACACACGCACACCTGAGCCTGCTGCAGGACCACACACACGCACACCTGAGCCTGCTGCAGGACCACACACACGCACACCTGAGCCTGCTGCAGGACCACACACACTCACACCTGAGCCTGCTGCAGGACCACACACACATGCACACCTGAGCCTGCTGCAGGACCACACACACGCACACCTGAGCCTGCTGCAGGACCACACACACGCACACCTGAGCCTGCTGCAGGACCACACACACGCACACCTGAGCCTGCTGCAGGACCACACACACGCACACCTGAGCCTGCTGCAGGACCACACACACGCACACCTGAGCCTGCTGCAGGACCACACACACTCACACCTGAGCCTGCTGCAGGACCACACACACGCACACCTGAGCCTGCTGCAGGACCACACACACGCACACCTGAGCCTGCTGCAGGACCACACACACTCACACCTGAGCCTGCTGCAGGACCACACACACGCACACCTGAGCCTGCTGCAGGACCCCCCCAACAGGTACACACACACACCTGAGCCTGCTGCAGGACCACACACACATGCACACCTGAGCCTGCTGCAGGACCACACACACTCACACCTGAGCCTGCTGCAGGACCACGCACACCTGAGCCTGCTGCAGGACCACACACACGCACACCTGAGCCTGCTGCAGGACCACACACACACACACCTGAGCCTGCTGCAGGACCACACACACATGCACACCTGAGCCCTGCTGCAGGACCACACACACATGCACACCTGAGCCTGCTGCAGGACCCCCCAACAGGTACACACACACACCTGAGCCTGCTGCAGGACCACACACACATGCACACCTGAGCCTGCTGCAGGACCACGCACACCTGAGCCTGCTGCAGGACCACCCACACTCACACCTGAGCCTGCTGCAGGACCACACACACATGCACACCTGAGCCTGCTGCAGGACCCCCCAACAGGTACACACACACACCTGAGCCTGCTGCAGGACCACACACACGCACACCTGAGCCTGCTGCAGGACCACACACACTCACACCTGAGCCTGCTGCAGGACCACACACACATGCACACCTGAGCCTGCTGCAGGACCCCCCAACAGGTACACACACACACCTGAGCCTGCTGCAGGACCACACACACATGCACACCTGAGCCTGCTGCAGGACCACGCACACCTGAGCCTGCTGCAGGACCACACACACGCACACCTGAGCTTGCTGCAGGACCACACACACTCACACCTGAGCCTGCTGCAGGACCACGCACACCTGAGCCTGCTGCAGGACCACACACACGCACACCTGAGCCTGCTGCAGGACCACACACACACACACCTGAGCCTGCTGCAGGACCACACACACATGCACACCTGAGCCTGCTGCAGGACCACACACACATGCACACCTGAGCCTGCTGCAGGACCCCCCAACAGGTACACACACACACCTGAGCCTGCTGCAGGACCACACACACATGCACACCTGAGCCTGCTGCAGGACCACGCACACCTGAGCCTGCTGCAGGACCACACACACTCACACCTGAGCCTGCTGCAGGACCACACACACATGCACACCTGAGCCTGCTGCAGGACCCCCCCCAACAGGTACACACACACACCTGAGCCTGCTGCAGGACCACACACACGCACACCTGAGCCTGCTGCAGGACCACACACACTCACACCTGAGCCTGCTGCAGGACCACACACACATGCACACCTGAGCCTGCTGCAGGACCCCCCAACAGGTACACACACACACCTGAGCCTGCTGCAGGACCACACACACATGCACACCTGAGCCTGCTGCAGGACCACGCACACCTGAGCCTGCTGCAGGACCACACACACGCACACCTGAGCTTGCTGCAGGACCACACACACTCACACCTGAGCCTGCTGCAGGACCACACACACGCACACCTGAGCCTGCTGCAGGACCACACACACTCACACCTGAGCCTGCTGCAGGACCCCCCAACAGGTACACACACACACACCTGAGCCTGCTGCAGGACCACACACACGCACACCTGAGCCTGCTGCAGGACCACACACACACACACACCTGAGCCTGCTGCAGGACCACACACACTCACACCTGAGCCTGCTGCAGGACCCCCCAACAGGTACACACACACACCTGAGCCTGCTGCAGGACCACACACACATGCACACCTGAGCCTGCTGCAGGACCACACACACTCACACCTGAGCCTGCTGCAGGACCACACACACTCACACCTGAGCCTGCTGCAGGACCACACACACTCACACCTGAGCCTGCTGCAGGACCACACACACGCACACCTGAGCCTGCTGCAGGACCACACACACTCACACCTGAGCCTGCTGCAGGACCACACACACTCACACCTGAGCCTGCTGCAGGACCACACACATGCACACCTGAGCCTGCTGCAGGACCACACACACGCACACCTGAGCCTGCTGCAGGACCACACACACACACACACCTGAGCCTGCTGCAGGACCACACACACATGCACACCTGAGCCTGCTGCAGGACCACACACACTCACACCTGAGCCTGCTGCAGGACCACACACACACGCACACCTGAGCCTGCTGCAGGACCACACACATGCACACCTGAGCCTGCTGCAGTGTAGTTGATGTGTGTATCCTATTGTTGTGTGTGTTCAGATGCGTGTGCGTCCCCTCCGCAGTCCCGGTTGGTCTACTGTTACCCGGTGCGTCTGGCGCTGCCATCTCCTCCTCTTCCTCGAGTCGAGCTGCACTTTGAGAACGACGTGGCATGCCTGCGCTTCAGAGGAGAGATGGTCAAAGTCAACAGAGGACACTTCAGCAAACTGGTCAGTACTCACAGCAGTAATCTGATTACTCACAGGTGCTCACAGTCTTGATGGCAGTACTCTGACAGCCTGTTCACACCTGACATCCATGTCATTCTGAGTGACCACCTGTGTTCTGATGTCACTACCTGCTCTGTATGAAACAAACCCGTCCATCACTGAGACAAACAGACTCCATGTTTCTACTCAAAGACAGAAAGAAGTTCATGTAGAACATTTGCTGAATGAACAAGAAGGTCCAAATAATGCAGAATGAGTCAGAGACAGAGTTTCACAGAGTTTATAAAGTGTCTCCAACTCAACAACTCACTAAACTGACACATTTGTTAAGGGAGTCTGGGGACTTTCTCCACGGGGACAAAGAAGTAGCCTATATTGTTACTGTTTAGTGTCTTTGTAACATGTGACATGTTTAGATCAATAACATGTTTCTTCTTTCATAAATGGAGTGTAAATGGTGACATCAGTGTAAACAGTGTGTTCAAACAGCTGATCAATGTTGGCAGGTAAGACTTTAGCACTTTAGACACAGAAGCAGACAGGCTGGTACAGACATGCTGCCACAAACTGACACTTTTTACAAGGAGACAAACAACTTCAGCTGTTTCATAACGTTTGTTGAGTTTCTCCTCAGCTCGTAAATGTCATCACATATAAAACAGGTGAAATTCAGACTGAAGTCCTCTTTGTTGTCCTGGTTTTTCTTTGCTGCTGACTGTACATAACAGTGTTTAATGTTACCTGATCAGGTGACAGACGCTCTTTAACTCACCTGCTGTCCACCGGCCTCTGTTTGTGTGCAGGAGCTGTTGTACAGGTACAGCTGTATAGATGATCCTCGCTTTGAGAAGTTCCTGTCTAGAGTCTGGTGCCTTCTCAAGAGATACCAGGTCAGCTGACTCTCCATGAACCAATCAGGGTTACCTGACCTCACCTGACACTGTGAGTTAACTGTGTGTGTGTGTGTGTCTCCAGGTGATGTTTGGCAGTGGGGCTAACGAGGGGACGGGCCTGCAGGGGGCTCTGCCTGTGACGGTGTTCGAGGCGCTGAACCGACAGTTTGGAGTTTCCTTCGAGTGTTTTGCTTCACCACTCAACTGCTACTTCAAACAGTTTAGCTCTGCCTTCCCCGACATTGACGGCTTCTTTGGATCCAGAGGGTGAGACAGGTGTTCACACACCTACACACCTGCTCAGATACAGACAGTACACACGGTACTTTGAAGCAAAAATCTTATGATACTCACAGTGTGACTGTAGCGCCACCTAATGTTAGCATCACATCACACTGTAGAGGACACACACGTTATAGTGTATTACCACACTGTGTGTACTATTACAGTATTTATTATTAGTATGAGTATACATTACAACCTGTGTGTGTGTGTGTGTGTGTGTGTGTGTGTGTTTGTAGGCCGTTCCTGTCTTTCTGTCCGGTCAGCGGCTCTTTTGAAGCCAACCCTCCGTTCTGTGAAGAGCTGATGGACGCCATGGTGACGCACTTTGAGGTGAGTCCTGATTGTGGTGCTCTGGTATGTTCTGGTCTGAACCACTTCATAGATATCAGTATACAGACTGTGACAGCAGACTGTAGATTCAGACAGGAAGTCAGAGGAGCATCAGCAAACTGTACAGGTGTGTATTGTGTGTACAGCTGATTATAGTGCTGTGTGTGTAGGAGCTGTTGGGTCAGTCCTCAGAGCCTCTGTCCTTCATCGTCTTTGTGCCTGAGTGGCGAGACCCGGTGACCCCGGCTCTGACCCGCATGGAGGGAAGTCGATTTCTGCGTCACCAGCTGAGCGTCCCGGCCTACGAGCATGAGTATCGCTCGGGGAGCCAACACCTCTGCAAGAGGTATTTGCACTGCACTGTACTACACTGATAATACTGCACTGTGTACTGATATACTGCACTGTACTACACTGATAATACTGCACTGTGTACTGATATACTGCACTGTGTACTGATATACTGCACTGTACTACAATAACTCTGTGTATCTGTGTGTACTTCCAGAGATGAGATGTACTACCGAGCAGTACACGGTACTGCAGTGCTCTTCCTTCAGAATGATGCAGGCTTTGCGAAGTGGGCTCCGACTCCGGAGCGTCTGGCCGAGCTGACAGCGGCGTACCGGCCTTCCCCCTCAACACCCTCTACTCTGTCCTCTCCTGGCCCTGCCCACACCGCTCCTGGAGAGAGAGACTCCACCCCTAAGGCGGCTGATAGGCCGCAGAGTGCTGTGATGTCACCTGGCGGCCATGACAACAACAACAACAGCAACAGCAACAGCAACAGCAGCAGCAACAGCAGCAGCAGTCCTGGAGACAAGATGGCCGCTGTCTAGATGGGGCTTATAATGTGACTCCGCCCCCTCACCTGTTGGAAAGCTGTTTAAATTTCTCTGTTTTAGTTTGTTCTGATTGTCGTCTCGTCTCTTCAGATTGTCCCTCACCAGCATCTGTAGCACACCTCCGCTTCTGTCAACATACTCACAATGCCGCTCTGCAGGGGGCGGGGCCAGAGTGTATCCCCTCTGTTGGTCTTTACCGCGCCCCCTGTCACATAAGCTCTTCTGATTGTTCTGACATCACAGGAGTCGCGGCTCCTGTTGCTTAGCAACAAGTTGACAGAAGATGAAGTAAGCAGCGACATGTTGGAGCTCCAGCAATAAAAACTTCTCATTCACCTGTGATGTTATCTATGATGTCACTACTCCTCGCTGGAGGACTTGTGATTGGTCCCCACACCAACAGGGCTTGGTGATTGGTTGACAAGGCAGCTATCGTTTCTATTGGACTTTCTTTCCCTCTTCAGGCTCCGCCTTCTCCGGACAGCCTGGCCAATAGTGTGCGTCCTTCAGGTGGATCATGGGAAACTGAGTATGTAGCAGGCAGGAGGAGGCGGAGCCTTCAGTGAGGTCATATGTACTGGTGGAAGGAGGCGTGGCCATGAGGACAGACAATTCGTCAGGTCCTGTCAGACTATCTGTGCTGTCGTAATGATGCAGGAAGTGTGATCGGAGATGAAACAGGTGGAGGGAGGGGCTTGTTTCACAGGTGGAGCTGCTGGTCGTCCATGTTGGATCGGAGTGTGAGGAGTCTGATAATGTCCCTGCTGTCACACACACACACACACACACACACACACACACACACACACAGTCTTCTCGTCTCGGATCATCTGAAGTTTTGATTTTTTCCACAAGTTTTATAAATATTGTTTGTCTTTTCCTCGTGCAGCGTTTTCTTGTATTAACTTGGCTCAGTATGACATTTAGTTTTTTGTGACTTTATCATTTTTCTCTAAATATTCAAACTTTTATCTTATATCTATTGATGTATTTAGTCAAACTGTTATTTCTTAATTTGCCCAACAATAAACGTACAAACGTGATTTTAAAAATTCTTAAAAACAAGAATTCAGCAGGATGAGAATCACTGCGGCTCCTCACGCTCTCACTGGACACCAGCAGCTGACAGTATGTCCTCTGATTGGCTGATGAGTGGTCCTATCAGGTGTCTGTCTCTGTGTGACATCATTATGTAGATACTGTACAGTCCATCTGTTGATGTTTTGTTCTCTTCTGTTAAACTGATTGAAAAAAACAAATGAACCTGTTCAGTTTTTATTTGATTTAATTTAATAATTTTTTTAAAAGATGGAGATGTTTTCTGTAATATACAGCTTATGATAGTTTGTTTGAAACTAAACCAAAGTGTTATTAAGAAGATCTATATCTTGTATGTAACAGTAGAAGTGTGTCTGCGTCAGTAACCAGCAGAATCCTCTCCACATTATTTTTATAATTCATATGTTTCTGTCACTTTTCTCTTTGTTTTTTATGCTTTTTGTTATTTTGGGTTCTTGTTGTGCATGAAACCTTTTGGACTCTAAATGATGTTCGTTATTCCTGAATGTTTTTATCCGGCCGAGTCTTCAGGCGTTGCTGCGTCACAAAAACATTTTCCCTCAACGTTTTCATGTTAGCTGTTTTTTTGTTTGTTTAAAGGAGCAGTCCACATTTTAAGCATTCTCACTGTAAATGTAGAGTTCATGAAGGTAGATTGTTTTTTAGTTTTCTTTTTCAAAGCTATCAGTTTCGCCCTGTTCCGGTCATTGTGCTAAGCTACGCTAATGTTGGACTGTTCCTTTCAATATTTCTGCCAGGTCAGTGTTCCTGTGAAACAACATTATGTTGACTAAAGAAAACAAGTGTTATATTTTAATTACAGGATCTATACCTGATCAGTTGACTTATAACGACTTTTCTGTCGCATAATTACCAGATGAACATCTTGTCAGTTTGAGATGATAGTTTTAAAGAAAAACAGGAGCAATTATTAAAACTCTCCTAAATTTTTAAAACTGATTTCACGACCGTTTGGTCGAATTGTGAGATACAGATGTTCAGATAACTGATCAGGGTGTTAAGCGACACCACAGTGTCTTCTGTTGTTTCACACGTTATCACAGGTGTTTGAGTCCGTTTGGGGACGAAGGTCGATCACGTTGGTGTGATCTCTTGATGTTTAATAGTGAAAGATTTAGTCTCATAATGACATAAAACGCCAGTGTGAGATTTTTAGGAGATCGTGTCATAATTATGACTCATAGCGCAGAAGATGAAACATCTGTCTGTTTTTATTGATTGATTTGTTTTCTTCAGATTCAAAAAAGATGGTCAACAGTGAAGTCGTATAAAACTAGAAGAAATTGATGTTTTCATCTTGTATGTGGTTGTAAATATGAAATGACCTTCAGTGTGACGCTGCTGCAGATCGATGAAGACTCGGCCGTGTTTGTGGTGGGGTCCTCACAGCTGGAGAATGTAAATACAGTCTGTCCTTCATCCTGCCTGCAGACAAACTGCAGCTTCAGTCTCCTAGTAAAAATATATACAACCCAGTAACACACCTGTCTGCCTCTGCTCACCTGTTGCTGCTCACACATACAGAGTCTTTGTCCTCCCAACAACTAAAAAGTTACACCAAATGTAGAACTTTAATTTAAACTTTTCACGTTTCCAAATAATAAGAAAGTAAAATAATAAAGACTTATTAAATAAATGAAGACAAAGTTACAATCTCTGTAAGTCAGATTGACAGCTTCATGATTTCAAGTGGATGAATTTCACTGTTACTGTAAATATTTACTCACAATATGAGAAAGTGTTTTAAAAACTAGTTATAATGTCCATAGAAAGGTATTTCATTGTTACTACATATCAGCTTAAATGGTTTGACATCAGTCTGAAGGTATAAAATTAAGAATGAACTAATCACAGGAAAATTTGTTATTATTACTAGATCAATATGTCGCAGTTATGTTATTAAGTAATTTCTCCCTGAATTTTAGACAATAAGGAAACCTTTTTCTTGGATTTAACTTAATGACACAAAGACATCAGCTAATGATGATAATAATGATGATGAGAGATAACTTTATTAATCACGAGGGGAAATTATGTTAGTAGTAAGATATTGGTGAGTTAGACAGTAACATAATACTAATAATGATGACGATAATAATAATAATTATAATTATTTGCATTATTAAACCGTTATTTGTTTGTGGAGATGGTGCTTTTATTCTGAAATGAGTGACCGGAAAACGCTTCTGTGATCATTTTAGCTTCACGCAACCGGAAGAACCCGAAGTGTAACTTCCTGAAAACAAAGAAAACATCACCGTCCGGCCGTATCGATTACTGATTGATTAGTTTTAAGGTATCGTCGCCAGGCCTGTCTGTGTGTGTCAGCGGTAACTCACCAGTATCGGTAACGGTAATTTAAACATCTGCTGCGGAGATAAAACGGCACGAACTGCCGCTGTTAGCTTTAGCTGCTGTTAGCCTTAGCTGCTGTTAGCCTAGCCTAGTAGAGTAAGCCCGGTAGTACCCGGACCAGACTGGGTCAGGACCTCCTCCAATATGGGAGCCCACCGCAGTGAGGGAGGCCGGGACTGGTTGGAGCAGGACGGGCCGGAGCAGCCGGAGCAGAGCCCGGTAAGGATAACACCTAGCTTAGCATTAGCTGGCTGCCGGTCTGAACTTGTTTGATACGGAGGTTTCATGGTTCTGTTCTGTTGGGTTGGACTTTGAAGGCCTCGTGTCCTGTTCGATGTGTCTTTCAGATGACGTCATGGATTCCAATCAGTCTGTATTGTTTTGAGTAATCGATCATCAATAATCGGTGATCAATGAAGTGAGATTAATTAACAGTCTGAAGCCGTCGGCTGATTGATCGATTACCAACGCAGAAATGATTTGAACTGAAGGTTTTAGTCATTGATTAGGCTGAACAGAGATCGATGAATCAGTTGATCAGTTTGATAGCTGAGCGTTTGTAAAGTTTTACATTTATTAAGTTTTTGTGACCTGTGTGTGTGTGTGTGTGTGTGTGTGTGTGTGTGTGTGTGTAGAAGCCATGGAACCTGATGATCAAACACAGACAGATTCACAGACGAGGACGACGCTCACACATGGCAGTCAGGTCAGTACTGGTTGGTACTGGTTGGTACTGGTTTACAGTGGCTCTACTGCAGCAGGGTCTTTCTGGATCGGGTTGGACGGTCGGACAGTTCTGATGAAGTCACGGATGCGACTACAGGACTGTCTCACTGCCGCTTTGCTTTAATGGGTACTTAATGAGACTACGTGAGGATGGAGGAGGATCTGTGGTCAAAGCACCCGGTTGTCAAAACCTGATGACTTTAAGATGCAGAAGTGGGCGTGGCCCCTGAGAAGCTGCAGGTGTGATCCCGCCTCCTGCTCCATCACAGCCTGAGTCAGACGGACGCATTGATTGTTGTTAAGTTCAGCAGAGGTTCGATCTGCAGAGCTGCGCTCACTGTGATTCCTGTGATTACTACATCTGGTGTGACTCACTGTGTATGTGTGTGTGTGTGTGTGTGTGTGTGTGTGTGTGTGTGTGTGTGTGTGTAGTTACACTGATCCTCAGGTGTCCATGGACCTGCTGAGGGCGGTGCTTCAGCCCAGCTTCAATGATGACATCATGGCTGTGTTCAGGAAGTACCACAAGGTCAGAGGTCTCAGAATGTGTGAACAGGTGTGAACAGGTGTGAACAGGTGTGAACAGGTGTGAACAGGTGTTGTAGATGTCCTCTTGTTGTTCTTGCTGCAGTTCTTTGAGAAAGCGGCGGAGAACGTGAAGGAGAACGTTGGCGATGATGTTCAGACCGATCAGCTGATCAAAGAAGCCTGCAGGAACGTTCTGGAACATGTGAGATCACTTCCTGTTGTCTTTGTCCTCTGACCTTGCTTGTGTTCACAGATGGCTTGTGATTGGCTGAAATCAGTTGTTACTGTGACATCACATCAGGTGTCAGCAGGTTCTACAGGATTTTGACCTCATGACCTTTGATTGTAACCATCTGTCTGTTTCTCTGTGTGGTTACCATGGTTTCCTGTGGGGTGATCAACAGGCCAAACAGCTGTTTCCAGAGGTGGAGGTGAAGAGGGCGGGGCCTGAGGTTCCCATCAAGGTAGGAACGGGGCAATGAGACGATCAAGAATATGTTGTGACCTGTTCCAGGTCTGACGGGGTTTTTGTGTCTGTCAGAGGTCCAGAGTTGCCGATGAAGACTACAGCCAGCGAGGAAGCCCCCTCCCCAAGAAGGTACTGTGACCTCTGACCTCACAGGTGTTTGCTAGGCAGTCAGGTGACAAAACTCAGGTGTGAGACAAACAAGTGTGAGACAGTTAGGTGAGACAGTCAGTGCGTTTACATGACACTCAAGAAAACCGAATTACTGTGTTAGTCTGACTATGAACGGATCTTTAAGATGCATGTATTCACCTTAGTCTGACTAAAATCGGACCGGATCAGATTTCTCATAGTCAGATTAAAACACCCAGATTATTGATTGATAGTCGCATTACTCCTGCATGTATACGTTCCAGTGGATCGGATCGGATTTTGTGTTCTGCGCAGGTGCAAGATTTTTCCCCCGGGGCCGTGAGCCGGAATTAGACGGACAGCGGCAGCGTCTTTCCTCCGAAATCACAGCAAGAAAGAGAGAGAGAGTGCATCTAGTTTGTGTAATTATCATGTACACCATATACGAAATGTACAAAGATGTAGCTTCGTCTCGCTCTTCGTACGCCATCTTTCTTGAATGCCGGAGGTGTTTCTGTTACCACTAGTTGAAATGGGTACAGCGCCACCTAGCGTACCTGGTATGACATGCTCCGGACAATAATCTGATTTTCTCACCGGCATGTATACTCGGTCAACTGCAGTTGTCTGATTGAGCAGCAGAGTGGAACTATGGCTGTAATCTGACTCAGCTGTGCATGTAAACGTGATGAGTGCTTTCACCTGTCTGACTCTGTCACTAACTGTACTGACTGTCCGTCTCCAGAGGAGGACTCGTCCAGGTGCGGCAGCCATCTCCTCTGATCGACAGCACACCTTCTCCACTCAGTGAGTCTCGGACAGGTAACAAGTGACATCATCATTAGTAAGCAGGTAGATGACAACACCTGACAAACATGTGACTGTTTGTGTCCTCAGAGTGAAGCTCAAGTCTGATCCCATCAAGAGAGAAGGACCAAAGGTGAGTCTTGATTTGACAGTTTCTGGTCACATGATCACACTGTGTTATTATTGGTACAGGTGTGTTTTCTTACCTGTGGTCTCCTCTTCAGCTCTGTGTTGATTCGTGTCATCTGGCGGGACGTTAAAGTTTCTCCCTAAAAACTCAGTCATGTTTGCATGAAGCTAGTTTCTGATGCTAACCAAGTCCCAAAGGAGAGCGCCAGGCAGGGCCAGACCACGTAATGACATCATCACATCACAACCTCCTGACATGATTCACTGTCAGAGTTTGATTCATTCTGTCCGATAACATTTGGAAAGTCTAGAAGAGCCAGGTGCTCAGCAGGAAGTGAGCATGCTCGGGCGGTGGAGGTCTGTGGTCATCACCATAGACGCCTCACAGAGTGCTGGACTGTGCGTCCACACCGCCGCCATCTTGGATGTGGCAGCTCCGCCCTGTGAACTGATACAAGTGTATGTAGTGGACTTTATAAAGCTCCTTCTACAAAGTGCTATAAGTTAATGTCTCATTTACGCATTCACACACGTACAGATATATTCAGGAAACAGTCCGTAACGTTCTCTGATGATTCTAAACGTTAACTACTCCTCATATGTTCAGTAGACAGGTCGGCATCAAACCACAGGATGTGTTCATAATGTTTTTATGTGTTTACAGCTACTAATGTACAGTATCTCACAGAAGTGAGTACACACCTCACATTTCTCCAAATATTTTATTATATCTTTTCATGGGACGACACTGAAGAAATGACACTTTGCTACAATGTACAGTAGTGAGTGTGCAGTTTGTGTAACAGTGTAAATTTACTGTCCCCTCCAAAATAACTCAACACACAGCCATGAATGTCTGAACAGCTGGCAACAACAGTGAGTACACCCCTCAGTGAAAGTATCTGTGAGATACTGTAAGTGACGGCGTTACTGTGATGATACATGACAGTTAGATATTGAATCTGTGTGTGTGTGTGTTTCAGTGGGATCCATCCAGACTGAACGAGAGCAGCACGTTTGTTCTTGGCTCCAGAGCCAACAAGTGAGTAAACATGTAAACAACATGTTAAAGGTCCCATATTAATCTGTTTTTCATCAATTTCACACAGCTGTCAGAGGTCCAACAACACTGTATTTAAGATGTATCGCCCCAAACATCAGTGGTTCTGAATGTGGCTCTACTGAGAGCAGCTGTTCCAGCTCCGTCTGTCACCACCTGCCTTGCTGCTACACGCCGCTCTCAGGAAGACGATGCCACTTACGCTAGCGGTACTCTTGGACACTGTTCGCATCGTCTCTGTCTCCAGTCTGCACGTTTCCAGACTTTTTACTGTGACAACCAAGCTCCATCTTAATATCATTAACATCAAACTCGCTTCAAACGCCATTGCATAGCGGACCGAAGCGGAGCTAACTAGTTAGCCAGTTTCCAGATGACTCCACCATACTCGTGGGCAACTGTAAATACCATCAAAGCGCGGCGACACTTACCTGTGGCTCGGGTGCAGTTGCTGGGTCCGGTATGGTTGAGACTGATCCTTTAACGAGGGTCAGTGTCGAGGCAAAGCCAGCTTTCTACTGACCCTCGTTACTGAACCAGTCCGGTTTGAAGTGGTTAGCACACACATACAAGCTAACACAAACCGCACGTTGTCATTAAACATGAAACATAACCACTGTCTCTTCTGTTGTTCTGTAGCTGGGACAGAATATAGGTACTGATGGGGATTTATACAACCAACAACAGAGCAATTGCATGTCTAGCTCTGAGCGACAACGTTGCGAAACACTGCTGTCTCTCCGCTGGACGCACCGAACTTCACCTCTGGGATGAACGCGCCCCTCTCTGATATCTCCTATCACCTCAGAGGAGGTCGGCCTATGATAATGACTCCTTACGTTCTGTAACGACAGGAGCAGAATCTGAACAGCCTGCAGGAGCGCCGTGTTACCAGTGGGTGGGCTGCAGAGATCATGCAGGACTTGTTTGCTTTCTTCATTCTGGGAGTTGGCAGGCTCAGGGAGGACCAGCTTATACATGTAGAGAGAGAGACCCATAATGTGGGATCTTTAAACCTGGGAGATTATTGGAAAAATTTATTTATGTTTTGACAGGAAATGAGTAATTGTGTGTTATTTTGATGTCACTGTGCAGGGCGCTGGGGATGGGCGGGACCAGAGGACGTATCTACATCAAACATTCTGATCTGTTTAAGGTGAACACACACACACACACACACACACACACACACACACACACACACAGAAAAAGGGTGTTGGAGATGTTTTGTTTTACTGCAGCTCAATAACATATTTATCAGGTTCAGTTCATGTGATCAATATGACTCGTTCATCATGTCTGTCCACATGCTTAGACCTCTGTGTGTGTGTGTGTGTGTGTGTGTGTGTGTGTCCGTCAGTATGCAGCAGATGCGAAGGATAAGCAGTGGTTGGCAGAGAGACACCACATGAGAGCGACGGGAGGGAAGATGGTGAGAAAAGTGTTAAAAGTACTAAATGTAAATGTAACAAGTGTCATTAGAACTACAACTGTAGCTGAACATACCACTGTGTGTGTGTGTGTGTGTGTGTGTGTTTTCAGGCCTACCTGCTGATAGAGGAGGACATCCAGGATTTGTCTCGCAGTGACGAGTACAAGTGAGTCTGACGTCATCCCATCTATCCCCATGGTAACCAGCTCCACAGGTCTGTGATTGCCGTGGTAACAGCTCAGTGTGTGTGTGTGTGTGTGTGTGTGTGTGTGTGTGCGCAGGGACTGTCCGGACGTCAGGATGGACGAACTGAAGCCGTTCTCTGTTCCTGTGTGGATGGTGGAGAAGATGCAGAGAGCGATGGAGGCTCAGAGAGAGGCTGACCTCTGACCTCACACTGATCATGTGACCAGCAGGCTCTCATCTGATTGGCTGCTTCTATTGTTTTTCTTCTTACTGCCATTTTTAAAAAAATAAAATAAAACTCTGTTCACCTCCCACACTGAAGTCTGCAGAATATAAATACTCCAACAGTAAAGAGCTGAGGGTCTGAAGCAGCTCAGCTTGTGCTCCAAGTCGTCCTTAAGTATTGATTACATTATGATGTATTGATCACCATTAACAACGGATCATGTCGCTCTGATGTCATAGAAGGTCATAAATCAACTTTAACAGAAGAAATCATCTAATAAATCAATGAAACATCGTGCAGCGATCATTAAATCATCAGGACTCTTGGACCACATCAGAGGTTCTGTTGGGTTCATTTCAGATGCTGTTGACGTTCTCGAACTGACCTGTTGAACGATCGGTACACTGGGCTGATCAATAAGACTGGAGGACTGACACATCAACTGTACAACCAGAAACCAGTGGATCAAATGATTGACTGATGATGTCACACAGGTAAACAGGATTCCCGCCTCTCAGCTTCACTGATCTACTACATCACAAACACAAGCCCTCAGGAAGTGACATCACACACTTTATTTATAAAAATAAACATCAGACAGACACAGTGACAGGACAAAGAGGAGGTGACATCATCAGGGGGCGGGGCATCACTCGATCCCTTCCTGTTTGTCCTTGATGGCGACTCTGAAGCGTTCCTCCAGCAGAGAGAGCTCGCTGATGAGGTCAGTGATGGCGTTCGTGAACGCTTCCTGTCAAAGAAAACACTCATCATCAGGGACATGACATCACTTCCTGTCAAAATAAAACACTGACAACACAAAGACCTTGTTCAGGTGGGTGAGTTACCTGTGGACTGTAATCAGGTGTAGTCTGAACTCTGATGACAATCTTGTGTTCCAGTGGATGAGGAACTTTATAACCAGCAAACAGAACCTGCGGATCCTTCAACAGCTGACTGACACGCGCGCGCGCACACACACACACACACACACACACACAAGCCGGTTGTTTAGATTTAAATCCGTCTGATTACGGTACATTCTAACCGCCGCTCACTGAACCTGATAGCATGTAGTTAGCTCCAGTCTGTAGCCTGATAGTACTCTGTGTGTGTGTGTGTTAGCATGCTGCTAGCTCCGGTAGCTCTTACGCTCGGATGATGTTGCCCAGCGTGTGGTCCTCTTTGTTCAGGGTGAACAGGCAGGCGTTGGGAACCTTCGTGTCTTTAGTGATGCTGATCTTCTTCTCTCCTTCAAACAGAAGAAACGACTCGAAAGCGGGAGGCGCGTTCATCTTCTCTGTCTGAGCGCGAGCACCGCAGACGACCAACCGGAACCTTCTTCTTCTGGTATTATTGGGGGCTGTACGCTATCCAGCGTAATGCTCCCAACCGGAACCACTTCCTCCAAAACAAGATGACGACTTCCGTCTTCTTCTTCGTTGTTTAATGGCAGTCGGCATCCATAATGTTGCATATACCACCATCTGCTGGACTTTACTTCTTTCTCGTTTCCTCTTCTGTTATATCCTTTTAATTAATCCAGTAGTTGAGACAAGAAATCTCCAGATGATTCTCCTCCCTTCCTAGATTTTCCACATTCTATTATACTCTTGAAGTTATTTTCCCTTATTCCTGCCTTCCACAACCTGTTCTCATCGCCTCCCTTCCATGTCCAGGAATGCTCCGATCACATGTTCCACTGTCTCCTCTCCACAGTTACACAGACCAGCTGCATGTTTCCCTCTTATATTGAGTGTGTTTTTTAATTTACTGTGCCATATTCTTATTCTGCTCATGATTACTTGTTCTGTTCTGTTGTCTCCATAACATCCTACCTCTCCTGCCACACTCTGTAATTTATATAAATGTCTCCCTTTTTCCTCCTTCATCCAATGTTGATTCCACTGATTATTTATCTCCTTCCATATTAAATTTTTTCCCTCTGCTTTTGATAATTTTACTTTCATTTCCACCTCTCTTCTTTCTTCACTGCCTCCTTAGCAATTTTTTCTGCTTTTTCATTTCCTTGTATTCCTGAATGCGCTGGAACCCACATGAACGTAATTTCCCTCCCCTGCTGTAGTAATCTGGATGTTTTTACCAGGACTTCATATAGTATTTCCTGATGTGTTTTTCATGCTCAAGATTGATGAAACTGAATCGCTACATATGGCTATCTTTTTGTCCACCTTGTCCTCCATCCATTCTATTGCCAGTAATATTGTGCATAGCTCTACTGCATATATGCTTAAATGACCTGATGTTCTCTTTGGTATTGTGGTATGATGGCTGGGAATCACCACGGCTGCACCTGTTGCTCCTGTTATCGGCTCTTTTGATCCATCTGTGTATATGTAAACATATTCCCCATACTTCCAATTTGCATAGTTATAAAATTCCTGTACTAGATCTGCTGTCTAATTTCTTCTCTTGATATTCCATATTTCTAGATCTACACTTGATTCTTGTAACATCCACTCTGGTCTTGTTGTCCACAGAAGTGTTGGGCTGAATTCTCTCTGCTGTATCTTTAGTTGTTGTGCTAAACCCTCACTGACCCACCCAAAGCTTGTTCTTTGTTCTTTCCCTTTTTCCCAACACATCTCCAAAACTCTCTTTGTTGGGTGATCCTCACTGTGCCCTTTTAGGTTTGTCCAGTAGTTGGCTATAAGCTGTTTCCTTCTGAGCCATAATGGCATTTCTCCTGCTTCAACCTGAAGGGAGCATACTGGTGCTGTCTTCAATGCTCCTAGACAAATTCTTAATGCTCGAGCTTGAATAACATCGAGCTGTGAGAGGACCGATTTAGCTGCTGATCCGTATCCCACACTACCATACTCTATTCTTATCTACACTTATTAGTGTTACATATATGTATTTTAACGAGGTAAAATCAGCTCCCCATTCTAACCCAGCCAAACACCTCATAACATTTTAATACTCCCTTACTTTTTTCTGCTATTCCCTTCACATGTTCTCTCCACGTTAATCTAGAATTAAAAATCAATCCCAAGGATTGAAAGCTGTTTACTCTGTCTAAATTCTCTCTATCTAAGTTTAACTTTTTATTTTCACTGATTTTCTTTTTTGAGAAGAACATTACTTTACTTTTTTCCACTGAGAATTTAAAACCCCATTCTGCTCCACATTTTTCCACTTCCTGTCTATCCCTTTCTGTAACTTCTTAACGTCTTAACTTCTTCCATACTGCTCCATCATCTGCAAACAGAGATCTTCCCATTCCTGTCGCTATATTTTCAAATATATCATATATCATTATTGTGAATAGTGTAGGACTTATAACACTCCCCTGAAGTGTACCATTCTCTACAACATGACTTTCTGACACCTCCGACCCAATTTTTACCTGGATGACCTTCTCCCTTTGAAAATCCATAACCCAGTTAAGTTTCCCTCATTTCCTATTCGATGCATCTTGATCAGCAAACCTTCTCTCCATAACATCAACATGTCATATGCTTTTTCAACATCAGAATACAGCAGCCACCATTTCTTTATTTACCAGTTTTTTCCTGATGTCATCTTCTAAACACAATACTGGATCCATTGTGCTCCCACCTCTTTGATATATACATTTTACAAATCCAAAGTACAATTCTCTTGGGATAGTTTTTGTAAGAACTCCAAGATGACGACTTCCGTCTTCGACCTTCTGATTTAAATTCCTTTGGATCAATACATGTACAAAAAGATGTGAGACCGGACAAACTGATGCTGAAACTCTTCAGACGGATTCTGTATGAAACAGAATCAGAACCAGCGGGTATCATGACCAACATCAGAACTACAACAAGTCAAACATTTCGATGGTGAAAATATTCCAGAGAATAAAGTCAGAGTCACACTTGGCTCCTGTGTTTATTAATGTGGTGACGTCAGTGTCACAGTGTCAGTAACCATCATCTGCTCCAGTAACAACCAGCAGCGATGGAGTGATCAATTATCACTGATCGTCTCTGAGGCGTCAGTCACATCACTGCTCTGCTGTCTCTGTCTCAGCTGGTTAAACATTCACTGAGACTGACGAGTAAAACGCTTCAGATCACATCCTGACATCACGTCTGATGTTAAACCTTCATGATGTGCTGAGCAAATACTCAGGTACAGGTAAACGTGTACTTTCATAAACCAAAACAAGTACTTTTTTAATTGTTTTTCTTTGCTCTGTGACGTCAACATTAAATGTTTCATCACGGGCCCGACGTCAGTCCTGTCCAATCAGATCCCTGTTCCTTCTGGATGTGCTCTTGTCATTGGTTTAGCGGAGGTGGTTTGTTTTTGAAAGTCGGGCGCTGATTGGCTGTGTGTGTGAGGACGAGTCGGTTTAAACCGGGGGGCGGGAGTGTGTTCAGTTTGAATCCGGGGACAGAAAATCCGCTCGGACCGCTGACACTCCGATACACGGTGAGTCCCGAAGAACGTTTATCTCCTGGTTTATTCACCCGGATTAATGAAAACAGTGTGGACACGCTGACCCGAAACTGTTGTCTTCTTGGTGGGTTCATATTACCAGGCTAACAGCACAATTAGCTGTCTGAGCTAACGCTAAACGCCGCTGCTATCATTAGCTTGAAGCTACATCTGCTTCGCAACCGGAGAACACACAGGCTGTTGCTAACGAGCATACCGGCAAACTGACGGCTCTCTGTTAGAGATTCACGGACTGTGGAGCTCACAGTTTGCCTGTTGAATACGGACTACATCCGGTACAAGCTAACATGTAACTGCAGTTAGCAAACATGCAGCTGCAGTTAGCTAACATGTAACTGCATTTAGCTAACATGTAACTGCATTTAGCTAACGCTAACATGTAACTGCATTTAGCTAACGCTAACATGTAACTGCATTTAGCTAACGCTAACATGTAACTGCATTTAGCTAACGCTAACATGTAACTGCATTTAGCTAACATGTAACTGCAGTTAGTTAACGCTGAGTTCAGCTGTGGCTACTCAACAGAACAGTGTGATTAGTTACCTGCTGTTTGTGAGCTGTGCACCTGTCTCTCTGACCTCCTGTCTGTCTCTCTGACCTCCTCTCTCCTCTCCTGTCTGTCTCTCTCTCCTCCTGTCTGTCTCTCTCTCCTCCTGTCTGTCTCTCTCACCTCCTCTCTGACCTCCTGTCTGTCTCTCTCTCTTCCTGTCTGTCTCTCTCTCTTCCTGTCTGTCTCTCTCTCCTCCTGTCTGTCTCTCTGACCTCCTGTCTATCCCTCTGACCTCCTGTCTCTCTGACCTCCTCTCTCCTCTCCTGTCTCTCACCTCCTCTCTGACCTCCTGTCTGTCTCTCCTCTCATGTCTGTCTCTCTCTCTTCCTGTCTGTCTCTCTCTCCTCTCCTGTCTGTCTCTCTGACCTCCTCTCTCCTCTCCTGTCTGTCTCTCTCACCTCCTCTCTGACCTCCTGTCTGTCTCTCCTCTCTCCTCTCCTGTCTGTCTCTCTGACCTCCTCTCTCCTCTCCTGTCTGTCTCTCTCACCTCCTCTCTGACCTCCTGTCTGTCTCTCCTCTCATGTCTGTCTCTCTCTCTTCCTGTCTGTCTCTCTCTCCTCCTGTCTGTCTCTCTGACCTCCTCTCTCCTCTCCTGTCTGTCTCTCTCACCTCCTCTCTGACCTCCTGTCTGTCTCTCCTCTCTCTCTCTTCCTGTCTGTCTCTCTCTCCTCCTGTCTGTCTCTCCTCTCTCCTCTCCTGTCTGTCTCTCTCTCCTCCTGTCTGTCTCTCTGACCTCCTGTCTGTCTCTCCTCTCCCCTCAGTAGCACTCATGGCCTCTCAGAACATGGATCCTGCAGCAGCAGCAGCTTCGTCCACAGCTGCTCTGAAGGGCAGTGAGAGCGGCGGCAGCGCGGCCAGAGGTTCCGTGTCCAAACGGTGAGATCCGGACTATTTATATTCTGATGTTCTTATTTTGTAATCTGATTCCAGTATCCAGATGGTGTGAGCTGGTACAGTAATCTATTACATTGTACATGAGATGGAAACTTTTCTAAAACGTGTTTGACCGATATTAACTGTCTCTGCAGGTTACAGCAGGAGCTCATGACTCTGATGGTGAGTTTATATCCTGTGTGTGTGTGTGTGTGTGTGTGTGTGTCATGGTAACCACACACTGATGTAGTCTGTAGTCCTAAAGCCCAGAAATCAGTTAGCCTGTTAGCACTTCCTGTCCCCTCATCTCAAAGTCTGATGAGATACAAAGAATAGAAAAGGATACAAATTATACAGTTAAACAAGAAAACAAATCTAACACTGCTGACAGACTGGATAAAATAACAGCAATTGATTAAAGCTTTTATATCAACCTTTGCTAAGTTGGCTAATTTGGGCGGAATAGTATCACCCATATTAAAAAAATTAAAATTCAAACGTTTGTAGAAAAATGGACAGGTACAGAATCGAAACAACACAAGGTGGAAACGGGCAGCTAAAAACAATAAGTAATGAGACCAATGTTAAAATTAGGTAACAGACTAACAAACACGCAAAAATAAATAAATCAAGAGTTTCAGGCGGTTCCTGCAGGTGGAGTCTCATCATCACGATGATCTCACGTGAAAGCCTCTCAAACAGCAGCAGCGTCTCAAAACAGAAGAACGAAACTTACAGCACAGCGAGCGAGCGCAGCCGGTTTGACATGATACGTAACTGACTTATGTGGTAGGATTTAGTCCGGTAAAGTTGGAAATGTATTCACAGATTCGAACTTCCCGGATCAATAACTCATAAGTGAAACCTTGTTAAAACACAACTGACGGCTCTTTCCTACCGTAGTGAGGAAGACAACGAGCTACAACCGTATGTTAATCAGAACCAGCGTCTGGACATTAACTCTGGTCTGTATGGTCAGCCAGCTGTGAGACGAGGGCGCAGGGACCGTCTACAAAGTGCAACACCGAAAAGAGAAACTACAAAAAATATTCAATAACTTCACTATTATTCAGAGTGTAGTGTCACCAAAATCACTCCACACATCAGTGGTCTCCTGCTGTTATTCTACAGATTTTTTGTTTGGAAAAAATGTGCTTTGCCATAATTTTGGGGAATTTCTATTTGGGAGAAATATTCAATAACACTAATATTCAGTGAGGTGTCACAAAACCCACCTCACCCTAACCCTACTTAACAAAAACTACTTTCTAATGTCACTTTAACTTGATTTTGGTATTAAAAAATGTGTTAATACATAATCCATGTCTTATTATAAATTAGGATGTCATGGTATCAGTCTGAAAGGTAAATCAACACATTTTACTCAGTGGCCTTTGTGCCCTGTCATGTGGCCTTGGTGCCCCTAAAATGATGAAATTCCCTCCCTGACTGCATTCCCACTAGTAAGCTACAGTTACTCTGTGTAAGCTGAGTCCAAGTTGTCTCTAAGAGTCTCTAGAGTGTGAAATGTTGCACATTGCCTCAGCCTGCAATAAAACGGTGGTCAATTCATGATACTTTCTCATCTCCTAATTTTTATACTTAATACAATGTCAATGTTGTGTAAGAAGAATCATTAATTAAATATATGAAAGTTACACAAGACAACAATAAAGAAGAATTTATGGATTTGACGCTGTGATCGGTGATCGGCAATATCGGGATCGGCAGATACTGCTTTCAGTGATCGGCCCCAAAAATCCTGATCGGTGCATCTCTACTTTGAGACTTGGTAGTGATTCTTATCACCAGTCTTATCAGTCTCCACTTGACCAATAAGTGGCGGTGGTGAGTGGTCCTCCAATGAAATTGTCTAAACATATGTTTGCATCTTTTGTTCTCCCACATAAAATCATCATTAATGTTCCACAGTTTAATCCTGAAGCTCTTCATGTGTTAAAAGCAGTTAGCGGTTGCTAACGAGTGTCTGAATGAGACTACAGAGGTTGTCGGGGACATTAAACGTCCTCACAGTGAACACGGAGACTCATCTACTCACTAGTCCGTCTTTACAGCCACTTTAGTTACACACTGTTCTAACTCTGACTTTACAACTTGTACATTGATCAGTTTATAGAAAACCTGGATAGTAACTTGTGCAGTAAGACTCTTAGTGGTGGAGACGTTTCAGTCATGTGACCGTGATGTCGTCTGTTTGTAGCCTAGCATTAGCTTCTTACTGCTACACAGTTAATTTAGCTTCACACATCACAGAGTGGAGTTCATCTGTGGAGATTATCTGGATCAACAGAACCTGGACGGATCAGAACCTTGTGTTTGACACAGAGATTATGTTCTGTAATAATCCAGTTCAATAATCCCACAGTTAGTTGGCCTGCTGCAACATTCAGTTCGCCTGCTGCAGAGCGCTACAGAAAGCGCCTGCTGATTCTTCGCTGTACACGCATGCGCACCGAACACACATGTGCGAGTTGTTTACGATTGAGCAGCGACAAAATGGCTGCAATGGCGAGCACAAAGCCTATAAGACCGGCACCGACTTCTTTGAAAGCTACTATATGGCAGCATTTTGAGTTCTGTGAAGTTGCAGGGAGAATTGACAAGACCTACACAGTTTGTAAGGTGTGTGGAACTCAATTTAAATACTTTGGCAACACAACTAATTTGGGAAACCACCTTGTGCGACGCCACCCAGAGTTGGGAGAGAAGCAGCGACCTGTTGCAGATGCCAGCCAGAGAACGATCGAGACGGTGGCACAGCTTCCACCGAACTCTGAGTGAGCGAAGCGGATTACCAAATCCACTGCAAGTTTTATTGCATTGAAAGCTTTTTTATGTTTATATAGGGTACAGTATACTGTGTTTCTCTCAGGGATGTGCTCATTGCCTGTTACAGGAGGATTCTGTGTTCAGAGAGTCAAATCTGTTTGTGACAAAGAAAAGCCTTTTCTTTTAATAAGATATTAGCAAAGGTAATTAATCTCTTTTAACGTTCATCACAAAAGTAGAAAGTGATTAGCAAACTTAGATTTAATTCTTATTAATATTATTGAAAATCATGCATGGAAATGTACACAAAAAAGATGTTGCATAGAGATGCATCGATAATCGTTTCAGAATCAAATCGTGAGGTGCCGAATCACCAACTGCTAACTGCAGTTAGCTACAAAACCAAACATTGCTGCTCCACTGGTCATCATCTGTCTGACTCTGTTAGCTCCTGTATCTTTAAGGACCGCCTCTCCAAAAGTCCAATCTGCTCTGATTGGTCAGCTCACATGGGCCATTCTGCTCACCCTGTCTCCTGTCTTCATCACATCGACACAACAGCTTTGTGAGACGTTACAGAAGAAATATGATCCTGTGATGACGTCATGTGACCTGTCTGTCTGTCTGTCTGTCTGTCTGTCGCTCTCAGATGTCGGGTGATAAGGGGATCTCTGCATTTCCAGAATCAGATAATCTCTTCAAATGGGTCGGGACCATCGATGGAGCCCAGGGGACAGTACGAGCGCACACACACACACACACACACACACACACACACACACACGTTGTTAATGATCAGTACACCTTTTGTCACGGCTGATTGGTCGCACTGCAGAAGTAAGAGCCAATCACGCTATGCTGTGGGTGGGACATTGAGCCCACTCTACCCTCTGACCTGTCTATCTGTCTTTCACCTGTCTGTCTCTCAGGTGTATGACGGCCTCAGGTACAGGCTGTCTCTGGACTTCCCAGCTGGTTATCCGTATCAGGCTCCTCGCGTGAAGTTTGTCACGCCCTGTTTTCATCCCAACGTGGACGAACAAGGTTTCATCTGTCTCGACATCCTGAAGGACAAATGGTCGGCGCTCTATGACGTCCGCTCCATCCTGCTGTCCATCCAGAGCCTGCTGGGAGGTAACTATGACAACCAGTTGACACTCACCGGTTCAGTATGTCACCAGTTGTTGAGTCGGGGTAAATGAAGGTTGAAATAGTTTCCATCCACGGGTCAGATTTGTGCATCCTGCAGTGAGGGCAGGTTGCTGCATACCCAACTAAATGCCCCTCCCCCAGAGTAAAGGACCAATCACTGTTGGTATTGGATGATGTCATGACACTGAAGGTGGTAGGACAGGATCACAGTGAACACAGCCTGTCTCCTGACCTGTCTGTCTCTCACCTGTCAGACAGATGTGGGAGTGTTGTCTCACCAGAGGTGGTTGAAAATAGGGCCTCCGATTTTTTCACACCAAACTCGATTTACGATTTTAATCGATTTTTTTTCTTCCTTCTCAAGAAAAAACTTCAAATTACAAAGAAATTATTAACAGCATTGCGTTTATTTTTTTGCTATGATTTTAAACAAATTTGCCCTGCCATTGTACACAATTAAACTCACTTGGAAAAAATATATAAAAGTGCATCCTTTTGAAAAGATTGAGTCCCTTTTTGATAAAAATGCTTTTGTAAAAATAAATTTAGCATGTCGGATTGCTTGCTATTATAAAAACAGATCAGTTTCCATATTGGTATTGATAAAGTGTGAACATAACTTAAATACTTTATTTTGCAAAAGGTGCCTTTGTTTACAAAAAAGTATTTCATATCCCTGAAGATATGTAAACTGAATTAAACATCTGCATGCATTGCATAGTAAACGTGACATGTTGGTCGATGTACAGGACATCAGAGGCCTGTACTGTGAAGCCAGTTTAGTGTGTTAGCAGGTATGTTGAGTCTAAAGCCAGGCTTCCCTGAACTACAAAGGTGGCTCTCTTTTAACCCGGCTAGATCACCATGGTAACTTATGCTTAGCTCATAACCTGGTCCCGACCATATAGCGATATAGATTTTCAGCCGAGGGAATACGGTACATTTGCTCACTTATTGAGCCGAGTGTCAGGAATGCCACTGAAGAAGCTGTGCGCTCACTGTCAGGCAAACTGTTTGTGGAGCCCTTCGTTTGGTTGCCACGGGAACCTTCTTACATTCAGTTGGTGATGCAGAAAATCTGAGCAAGAACTCACACTGACAAAATGATGGGCAGCTTGGCTACATACCACTCTGAATGATGTTTTTGTATTTGGCTCTAACTTGCTGCCATGTCCGACTGCTGCTTCCACATCTTAATGAAATGCAATATGAAATATTAATTAGGCCAACCTAGTATTTATTTGTCACAGATAATGAGTAAAGTTAATTATTTCTTTGATGTGGCCATGAATAAATCAGTAAAATGTGAAAACAATCTAGACATCATTCAAAAATGAAAAAAGATGTTGTTGCTTCAGTTTATTTATTTTTTAAATGGATGAGGGTTAATATGTAAAAGTTGCACAATGTTGAGCTTTCAGAAATGAAAACACTAAGGGCTTAATATAATATTGATCATAATATTAATCATTGTTAACTTACACATTTACACGGTCAGCAGTTTTCTGCCAGCAGCCCTCCCTCGCTCTGTTGGTGGCGACAGTGTTACTTTTTACCGTGATGGTTTCTTTGAATTCTTCATAGTCCTGCATAATAAGAATCTGCTCATCTTGAGTAAAATATGTGGCCCGGGATCGATCCATTTTCACACGGAAGTAGAATAATATGACGTCAAACGCCCCCTTTTATGTGAACGAGCGCAGAGCACAAAGCAGAGAACCGGACTTAACAAATTAAGTT
The DNA here is from genome assembly GCF_900880675.1 of Sparus aurata. Classification (NCBI taxonomy): domain Eukaryota; kingdom Metazoa; phylum Chordata; class Actinopteri; order Spariformes; family Sparidae; genus Sparus; species Sparus aurata. Next base: position 199,137 of record NC_044192.1, on the reverse strand, counting down.
GATAACCACCGTCGCAGTACCGTTTAACTCTGATTGGGGACTCGGGGCTTTGTTGAGCTGCATCATGAGCACAAAGCCTGGCTATGTTGAGCCCCCTTCACAGTACAGGCCTCAGGTATGTGCTAGGGCATTAATGACTTCGGTTTTTTTCAGGTCGACTTATCTGTTAATAAAGTCGAAGTCGAGTTGACAAGTCGTTTGATGACGTCATCACATTGACACAGCGGACCTCTGGACCGGACGACTCCTAGTGATGCCGATTCAGATGGCCGTGCATACGCTAGTATTTTTATTGTACTTTAAGACCGACTTGCAGATTGTGCAGATCACCGTGCTGTTTGTGTGGTCTAGAATGAAGTACCTCCATACGTGTGGTGTGTGTCTGTCCTACTGACTCTTCTTCACATTTCTGCTCGAAAAACTGCGTCTGTCACCGGGAAAAAACTTGAACTCTCCCGAGTGTTTGTTATGAAAATAAATCACCGCGACCGCCAGCTCTCCAGCTGCTTTCCCCAGAAAACAGCCTCCGTCCCCGCGAGTGACAGTCACACAGCGTCCTGTTTACTGATGGTAATTATGTCATTTAGCGCGAAAAACTTAACTCCGTCACTTTCCAGGATGTTTGGTGGGTCAGGATCTCAATCACTACACGTTATAACAGCATCTATATGATTATAAACTGTCCGCGGGTTTGGATTAACGGGGAAACACCGACGTCGTCATCATGACGTGTACCGTCACGCCTCTTTAGGAGCCGCAGCGCCGGCTTTCTGTGTGAATTACACACGTGAAGGCGGAGATGCTTCGCTCTGGGTTAATCACCATTGGTGGAGAATTTGCGAACCGCCGCTCCGGAGATAATGTGGAGGCACTGTGTAAAAAGGGCTCGTGATTCTGTACACAAGTGCACAGAGAGGGAGCCAAAAAAACACATGACTTGTTGATCCCTCTCAGGGGTCGTCGACTTGTGCCACTGACGTCGACAAGTCAACGTTTGATTCAAGTTAATGCCCTAGTGTGTGCTTGCTGTCTGTTTGTTTACAGCACGCAAGCTTAATGCTCGTGCTCAGTGTCTTCTCCATTTTTGGTGAATGTAAAGCGCCACCTATAGGCCTGGAATATGAACTACAGCGTTTTCGGTCGTTTTCAGTGGATCCGTATGGACGCAGATATTCTTGAAACGATGACGAGGAAGACGGAGGAAAAAAAGATCGTTTTCGTCCGTGTGGACGAGCCCTGAGAGCAACCTGACGGGTCGAACCTGGAGCTGAGCAGACATTGTGTCCAGCAGAGGGCAGCACTCAGTATACGTGTTGATGTTCTTCAAGCAGCTGAATGTGAACGAAATGTTGTGATTTCTTCTTCTTGAAGTGGATGAATTTTTAAAAGTTGAGTTTTGTTTGTGAAGGATTTTAAGACTCTGCTCTCCATCAGCGTGAGTTCATCTGTTTCCTATTATTACTGTGATCATCTGCAGCAGGAGGAACTAAACTCACTCTGCAGTACGATGAGACAAAACGGACTGACGGCTGACGTGTTGTTGACATGTGTGTTTCTAACCGACATGTTTGTGTGTTTTGTGTCAGAGCCAAACAACGAGAGTCCGCTGAACACGGCAGCGGCAGAACTCTGGGACGATCAGGAAGGTGAGAAACAGCTGCTGCTCCATCACCTGTTACCTGTGCAGCGTGATGCGTAGACGCTGCAGTCACTCTGATAACAATATTTAATGATCAGTAATGGATCAATAATTTGTCTGTTTTAAACAAGCTGATCAGCTGAGACCGATGGATCAGTCCAGCAGCAGGACATGTGCGACACTCTTTACTGTCCCCTACCACACACGTATCAGTGTACTGTACCTGGAATCAATAACTAACGATCAATCACACCGCTAGTTCTGAGGTGTCGCACAGTATTGATCTGTGTTCAGCAGCAGCAGTGGCTAGTGGGAGTTGTAGTTCTAACTGCTGTTTGTCTCTTGCAGCCTTTAAAGCTCATCTACACTCGACCTTCCAGAAGTGAAGCCACTCCACATTTTCTTCTTCTCTTGTTCGTCTTCTTCTGTGTTTGTACAATATTTTTATGTTTGTTCAGCTTGCTGTATCAATAAAGTTCTTAATTCAACACATGCTGACTCACTCTCAGTTCAGATCGTTTGCTGAATATCCTCAAATAAAATCCATTAAGTTTCAGCTCAGTTTTGATCTGACGTCATGAATAAATGTACAACCAGAACTGTAAGTGACGATCAATCATCAAGTCTGTTTCCCACCTGGTCGTCTTTCTGTTTGAGCTGCTTTAATATTTTACTCAAATAAAATTTCAATTAAATAAAATCTGACCGTTAAATTAGAACTTTGCGAGGTGTTGTTTAGCTCAGCTGGTAGAGCAGCGTCCCGTGTTCAGAGGCTGTGTCCTTGCTGCAGGTTCGAGTCCCGGCCTGGACCCTTTGCTGTGTGGCTCCCCCTCTCATCCTGTTTCCTGTCATGTCTTCAGCTGCTCTGTCGATAAAGGCCAAAAATATACTTAAAAAAAAAAAGAATAGAACTTGAACTTCTGAACTCGGAGCCAATAAACAAGAAGCAGCTTCAACACATGAAACGTTCAGATCTTGAAATTAAAGATCGATATCAGATTACCTAATTATTCTCAAAGATTAAGAAATGAACACAGACGACATGTAACTGCTACGTTAACGAGAATTATATTCATTTAAAGTGAAACTCTCACCCAAAAGCAACTGAGGCTTTTTTTGTTAATGTATATTAGTCAAACCTTTATGTAAAAGCATAATTGCAACGAAAGAGGCACTTTCGTCAAGACTTCTTAGTATTTTAGAAATAGAGATTTTGATGCTAGCGTAAGAGTGCCTGTAGCACTCCCATTGAAAATGAGTTTGACCCGAAAACAAAAATACAGTAAATCTTAAAAGTATAATAAGACTAAAGTCATTTACTTGAGGGATCATGTCAGTCAGAACGTTGGAGAACTTCAATGCAGCGGTAACGTTCTGGTTCTGAAGACATTCCTACAAACATCCCTCTGCTTCTCGCCACGTCATCCGCCAATCAGATGGTTCGGTCGAAGCTGCTTCCAGCTGGTTCCTGACGTCAGCAGTCAAACTCGGGTTTCACACACTGATGTTGGTGGCGGCCATGACGACCAGCACACCAGGAGCAGTTTGGGGTTCAGTATCTTGCCCAAGGACACTTCAACATGCAGACCAGGGGAATCGAACCGGCAGCGTCCTTCTGATATCAAGACGCTCGCAAAAGTTAAAATCTATCACAGCTTTAATGTTGGAAGAGTGGAGAATTAAAAGTATGTAAGTAAAAAATAAACTAAATTTAAAATGCAAAAGCTGAAACTGAAATATTGAATTAATAAAAATAAACTTATAACAGAAGAGAAACAACAAATGTGAAACTTCAATACTATATCCATCCATCCATCCATTTTCATCCGCTTATCCGGGGCCGGGTCGCGGGGGCAGCTGCCTGAGCAGGGACACCCAGACTTCCCTCTCCCCGGATACTGCCTCCAGCTCTTCCGGGAGGACCCCAAGGCGTTCCCAGGCCAGCTGGGCGACATAGTCACACCAGCGTGTCCTGGGTCTTCCTCGGGGTCTCCTCCCGGAGGGACATGCCAGGAACACCTCCCGAGGGAGGCGTCCCGGGGGCATCCGAAACAGATGCCCGAGCCACCTCAGCTGGCTCCTCTCGATGTGGAGGAGCAGCAGCTCTACTCCGAGCTCCTCCCGGGTGACAGAGCTCTTCACCCTATCTCTAAGGGAGCGCCCTGCCACCCTGCGGAGGAAACTCATTTCGGCCGCTTGTATCCGGGATCTTATTCTTTCGGTCATGACCCAAAGTTCGTGGCCATAGGTGAGGGTCGGAACGTAGATTGACTGGTAAATCGAGAGCTTCGCCTTTCGGCTCAGCTCTCTCTTCGCCACGACGGACCGATACAAAGACCGCATTACTGCGGCCGCTGCACCGATCCGTCTGTCAATCTCACGCTCCATCCTTCCCTCACTCGTGAACAAGACCCCAAGATACTTAAACTCCTCCACTTGAGGCAGGAACTCTCCTCCCACCTGGAGGGAGCAGGCCACCTTTTTCCGGTCGAGAACCATGGCCTCGGATTTGGAGGTGCTGATTCTCATCCCAGCCGCTTCGCACTCGGCTGCAAACCGCCCCAGGACATGCTGGAGGTCCCGGCTCGAAGGAGCCAACAAGACCACATCATCCGCGAAAAGCAGAGATGAGATCCATTGGCTCCCGAACCAGATCCCCTCCGTCCATAAAAGTAATGAACAGAACCGGTGACAAAGGGCAGCCCTGCCAGAGTCCAACATGTACTGGGAACAGGTCTGACTTACTGCCGGCAATGCGAACCAAGCTCCTGCTCCGGCAGTACAGGGACTGTACGGCCCTTAACAGAGGGCCCCCGACCCCGTACTCCCGGAGCACCCCCCACAGTATGCCACGAGGGACACGGTCGAATGCCTTCTCCAAGTCCACAAAACACATGTGGACTGGTTGGGCAAACTCCCATGAACCCTCGAGCACCCTGCGGAGGGTATAGAGCTGGTCCAGTGTTCCACGGCCAGGACGAAAACCGCATTGTTCCTCCTGGATCCGAGGTTCGACTATCGGCCGAATTCTCCTCTCCAGTACCCTGGAATAGACTTTCCCGGGGAGGCTGAGGAGTGTGATCCCCCGATAGTTGGAACACACCCTCCGGTCCCCCTTTTTAAATAGGGGGACCACCACCCCGGTCTGCCAGTCCAGAGGCACTGTCCCCGACTGCCACGCGATGCTGCAGAGACGTGTCAGCCAAGACAGCCCCACAACATCCAGAGACTTGAGGTACTCAGGGCGGATCTCATCCACCCCCGGTGCTTTGCCACTGAGGAGCTTACGGACTACCTCAGTGACTTGGGCTTGGGTGATGGATGGGTCAACCTCTGAGTGCCCAGCCTCTGCTTCCTCTATGGAAGGCGTGTCAGTGGGATTGAGGAGATCCTCGAAGTATTCCTTCCACCGCCCGACGACGTCCCCAGTCGAGGTCAACAGCTCCCCACCTCCACTGTAAACAGTGTTGGTGGAGGACTGCTTCCCCCTCCTGAGGCGCCGGATGGTTTGCCAGAATTTCTTCGAGGCCGACCGGTAGTCCTCCTCCATGGCCTCCCCGAACTCTTCCCAGACCCGAGTTTTTGCTTCCGAGACTGCCCGTGCTGCCGCACGCTTGGCCTGCCGGTACCCGTCAGCTGCCTCAGGAGTCCCCCGGGCCAGCCAGGCCCGGTAGGACTCCTTCTTCAGCTTGACAGCAACCCTTACTTCCGGGGTCCACCACCGGGTTCGGGGATTGCCGCCGCGACAGGCACCGGAGACCTTACGGCCACAGCTCCGGACAGCCGCGTCAACAATGGAGGTGGAGAACATGGTCCATTCGGACTCAATGTCCCCAGCCTCCCTCGGGATCTGGTCAAAGCTCTCCCGGAGGTGGGAGTTAAAGATCTCCCTGGCAGAGGGTTCTGCCAGACGTTCCCAGCAGACCCTCACGATACGTTTGGGTCTGCCAGGTCTGTCCAGCTTCCTCCCCCGCCAGCGGGTCCAACTCACCACCAGGTGGTGATCAGTTGACAGCTCAGCCCCTCTCTTCACCCGAGTGTCCAAGACATACGGCCGAGGTCAGATGACACGACCACAAAGACGATCATTGATCTCCGGCCTAGGGTGTCCTGGTGCCACGTGCACATATGGACACCCTTATGCTTGAACATGGTGTTTGTTATGGACAAACTGTGACTAGCACAGAAGTCCAGTAACAAAACACCACTCGGGTTCAGATCGGGGAGGCCGTTCCTCCCAATCACACCCCTCCAGGTAACACTGTCATCGCCCACGTGGGCGTTGAAGTCCCCCAGGAGAACGACAGAGTCCCCGGTTGGAGCACTCTCCAGTACCCCTCCCAGGGACTCCAAGAAGGCCGGGTACTCTGCACCGCTGTTCGGCCCATAAGCCGAGACAACGGTGAGAGTCCTATCCCCGACCTGAAGGCGCAGGGAAACGACCCTCTCGTTCACCAGGGAGAACTCCAACACATGGCGGCTGAGCTGGGGGGCTATAAGCAAGCCCACACCAGCTCGCCGCCTCTCACCGCGGGCAACTCCAGAGTAGAAGTAGAGTCCAGCCTCTCTCAAGGAGTTGGGTTCCCGAGCCCAGGCTGTGCGTGGAGGTGAGCCCGACTATTTCTAGCCGGTACCGCTCAACCTCCCGCACCAGTGTAAAAACTAAGAATTAGACATAGCCAGAGAGAAACCAAGATAAATGTCAGAGCGTCATTTCAGAGGTGGAGGAGCTGCAGGATCTGTCAGGATATTTCTGCTGGACAGGTAAGAACACCTGCTTCATATGTGTTTCATTCTGTGTGTTAACCACAAGGCTAAGATGGCGGAGGTTACAGTAATACTCACAATAGCTCATATCACCGTACGATGTTGCAGTGGAGCTACGTAGCTTGTTGGTAAATCTAGCTTGTTAGCTTGTATGCTCACTCTGGTGTTTAGCTTTGTGTTTATGGCTACTGGTTAGTAAAGGTGTAGTGGTCCTCCACTGCTAGGTGCATATAGGGGAAACACTGGATGTGTAATCACCAATAGACACAAAGTAATCTCCCTCATTTAGATAAGATTTAAACCATTTTAGTGTTGTACCAGAGAGTCCAACCCAGTTTTCCAGTCGGTCCAGTAGTATATTATGGTCGACTGTGTCAAATGCAGCACTGAGATCCAGTAATACTAAGACTGAGATTTTTCCGCCATCTGTGTTTAAATGAATGTCATTGAGGACCTTAACAAGAGCCGTCTCAGTGCTGTGATGTGGTCGAAATCCTGATTGGAAAACATCAAAACAGCCGTTTATTATTAAGTAATTGTTCAGCTCTTGAAAAACAGCTTTTTCAATAATTTTACTTAAAATGTGGAGGTTTGATATGGACCTATAGTTATTCATTACGGATGTGTCTAGATTTCTCTTCTTCAGGAGGTTTAATGACTGCAGTCTTCATGGCTCGGGGGAAAACACCTGAGAGAAGAGACGTGTTGACAATCTGCAGCAGATCTGGAGTCAGTCAGTCTGAGACTTTTTTGAAGAACCCTGCTGGTAAAATATTAAGACAGCAGAAGGAAGATTTCAAATGCTGTATAATGTCTTGCAGTTTTTTGATTGGATCAAATTGTGTCTAGTATTGTAAATTGTATTAGAGTTGGTTTTAGATGGACAAAACGACAACACACCTCCTGTACCTGATACGGTGGCACTGACCGCTTGTCTAATGTTCTGAATGTTGGCAGTGAAGAATGCAGATTCTTCACAGGCCCTGGTGGATAGAGGTTCAGAGGCTCAGGAGGGTTTGTTAGTCTGTCGACAGAAGCAAACAAGGCGCGAGCATTATTTTTGTTCTTGGTGATAATGTCTGAGAAGAAGGACTGCCTTGACTTTTTCAATTCTAAATTAAAAATGTAAAGTCTTTCTTTATAAATGTCAAAATGAACCTGGAGATTTGTTTTTCGCCACCTGCGCTCAGCTTTTCGACATTCCCTTTTTTCCATCTTGACTAGTGTGGCGTTTCTCCAAGGAGATTTTTTCTTACCAGAGACCACCTTCACTTTAGTGGGTGCAATGGCATTCATGACGTTTGTAATTTTGGAATTGAAATTGAAGTACAAGGTGATTGACAGAGAACCTAGAGAGGGGTGGTGTGGAAGAGAAAGCATCAATGAATATGTCACCAGTGTTTTCAGTGATGTATCACTTTGAGACAACCTGAGTTTGAACATTTGTGTACACAGATATATCACTCTCAAAGAAAACACAGTAATGGTTGGAGAGAGCGACATCAGATACCAGGGGCCTCATTTATAAAACTGTGCGTAGGATTGACGTCAAAAGGTTGCGTACGCCCGAAACACAGAAAGTGCTATCCTGATTTTTAAAACAGTGCGCACGCATGTCCTGCGCTGATTTCCCTTTATAAATCACAGTCCACTCTAAATGTGGCGCACCTGTGTGCGGGTCATACCACGCCCATATTTCCCTATGAATATTCAGAGAAACGCCCCTAATTAATATTCATTCATGACTGACAGCATGCCGAAAGCAGAGAGAAAGGCGAAGAAGCGCAATTTCACCCAGTGTGAGGTGGAAGTTCTTGTCTGGGAGGTGGAGAAGAGGAAGGCTGTATTATTAGGTGGACACAGTGTTGGGTCGGGTCACCAATGCCAAAAAGGCTCTGGAGTGGCAGCATGTGGCAGACAATGAAATGATGTTGCCTCAGAAGGTCGGAGTGTGGCCGAAGTGAAAAAAAAGTGGTCAGACATGTAGCCGCCAGAGGAGGGCGGGGTTATAAATTAGGAAAGGCAGATGGATGAAAAACTGGTGGGGATCATCGGGGAATCCCTCCTGAGTGACGTGGTGATGGAGGTGGAGGGGGACACCGGTGCCGGTGTTGTATCGAGCTCCGCGCCCAACACAGCTGTGTCTCAGTAAGAATGAATCATGGTTGACCCAGGCCACCGAACACTACATTTGTAAGCAACATGTCTGCATCACATACGAGTTGGACATTGAGGGAATGAAAATGCTTACGATTAATGAAAGCAAATTCATTTTCGGTGCTTTTATAGCAACATGAGTGCAGTCAGTGGCAGCCATTATATTTGGGAAACCGGACCATTTTTATTTGCCTGTTCACCACCAAATAAGGAAACTTTATGTACTGCTGCGACAAACCAATTATACCTCCTAACACGGCTAAAGTCAAGAGATCTTTATTGTCTCTGGAGGGCAATTTGCGGTGCAGCCAGCAGCAAAAACAACAGTAAAAAATACACAAAAGTGACACAAACGATGACGTGAAGCTAATAATTAAAAGAGTGACGATGGAATACACAACAGCATGGGTGACATGGGACAACGACACAGGACAACAATTGACATCAATCCAACAAACAAAGAAAGTGCAACAGTGCCACACTGGATAAAAACAAGGAGTTAAATTGACCACAATTGTTAAGAAGGCCCAGGATTTGTTAAGTCTGTCAGTCCTGCATCTGGGCACATTAAATCTGCGTCTAGATGGAAGCAGTTTAAATTCAGGTGCTTAAGGATGGCTAGGGTCAGACAGGACAAGTATGGCTTTGTTCAGGGCTCTGGTTATGTACAAAAGGGAAATGTCTGTGAGTGGAGTACCAACAATTTTACTGCACACTCTAACTACGCCCTGAAGTCTGTTGTGGTTTTTCAGGTTAATTGACCCAAACCAGCAGATAAAAGCAAATGTCAGGACAGATTCGATAAAACAAGAATAAAACATTTCCGTGAACTTGGAGTCAGTGTTTATGTTCCTGAGCTTCCGAAGAAAGTACATGTGCTGGTTGGCTTTTTAGCACACGGTATCGACCTGATGCTCGAAGGACCCTAACCCTAACCCTAACCCTGTCCCCAGATATTTATACTGCTGGACAGACTCAGCTGGTCATTGATCGACAGGGGAACGGTGGATGGGCGGGTCTTCCTGAAATCAGTGGTCATTTCCTTAGTTTTTGAAACATTGATGTTGAGGAAGGACGACTTGCACCACTGGATGAAATCCCCCACAACGGGGCCAGGCACCGGGTCATCATGGCTGAGTGAGGAGGGACACGATCACTGAATCATCAGCGAACTTTACAATGTGCCGTTTCTCGTGTAAGCTCCGGCATGCATAGGGCTGGGCGATATCTCGATATTTGAATATATATCGATATATTTCTAAATGAGATATAACATGGGACTATATTGCTTGTATCAATACAGTTCATTTTGTGTTAAAATGACAATACATGGGCCGCAAGTTCGCTGCTATTTCTCCTCTCCCTGTCTCTCCACACACACACACACACACACACACACACACACACACACACAACGTTTCTGCTCCGCCCCCCTCACTCTGTGACTTCATGTCCCCTCCCCCTCCTCTCTCACCTGCACCTGAGAGCGCCGCACAAGAGGAGTTGGTCAGTAAGCGAAAACACAATGGCTCGATAATTTGGAGATGGTTTGGTTTTAAAGTGTCAGATGACAAGCAGCAAAATGTTTTCTGTAAAGAATGTCAAAAACCGGTTGCAACCAAAGGTTCAAGCACAACGAATCTCTTCCACCATTTGCATCAGCGCCATAAAGTGCAGTAACGTTACGAGGAGTGTGTGAAAATACGTGCTGGGACTCAGGCCACAAAGCCTCCCCAGCCTTCTGCCCCGAAACAAACTCAGCTGCAAGCTTCTTTCGCCCTCCGTGTGCCTTACGCAAGAACAAGTGACCAGTGGTGTGATATTAGCAAAGCTGTGGCTTTCCATCTCGCTAAAGACATGGCCCCCATATCAAGAGTGGAGCAGACCGGCTTTGTACAGCTGCTAAAAATACTGAATCCGAGATACCAATTGCCCAGAGGCACTACCCAAGATGTACACAGATGTCAGAGCCAGTCTTTCTGCCCGGCTTGCAAAGGTGTCGTACTATGCGCTGACCGCCGACATGTGGTCCAGCAGGACCTGCGAACCTTACATGAGTGTTACGGTGCACTTCATGGAGGACTGGGAGTTAAAAAGAGCTTGTCTTCAGACCAGCTACTTTCCACATGATCATACAGGGGAGCATATTGCTGAAGCCCTACTGGAGGCCATAAAAAGCTGGAATCTCAGCCCAACGGGACTAGTTGCTGTGACGACGGACAACGGGAGTAATGTCGTCAAAGCGCTGCAATTGACAAAGTGGCCAAGGATGCAGTATTTTGGTCACAAGCTTCATCTGGCCATTGGTGAGAGCAATATTGAATTAATTGATTGAAATAAGACAAGAAATGACAGGCAGAATGCTCAGTAAAACACTGTGTGTGTGTGTGTGTGTGTCAGTTATAGTCATGGTAACAGTGTTGTTTATGTATTCTGTATGTCACTTTGGATGTCACAGTAATAACTGTATAGCACTTTGGTTAGTTTGGTTGACTGTTTTTAAGATCTGATTCTAATCTTAACTATGATCAGACTTATAAATAAATAATTAGTGATTTTAAAAAGGTGTGTGTTATATAGGACACAGTATGGATGATGCCCGCGTCACACGAGCCATTTCTCTCTGTATGAGAGTTGTGAGCAGCTTCTCTTACAGCTGGAAGAAGAGAAGAGAACTGGGTGAAGTGCAAATACAGCTAATCACTGAGTCAGCCACACGCTGGGGATCAAGACTACAGATGACTGAGAGGGTCCTGGAGCAGGAAAGGGCACTTTCTAAAGTCTTGTCTTCTGACAAGAAAACCAGACCACTTGTCCTCACCTGGCAGGACATAGAGGTCCTGGAGGCAATCAAGAAAGCTCTGAAACCCCTTCAAGATTTCACAGACGCTCTCTCAGGAGAGGAGTATGTCACTCTGTCATACATCAGACCTGTGCTCCACCTGTTCAACAACAGTCTCCTGGCACCTGAAGAGGGAGATACTGAGCTGTGCAACTCCAAGTCCTGCATTGTGGATTACCTCAACACCAAATATACTGACCCATCCACTAGTGACTTAGTGGACATCGCCTCCTTATTGGATCCTCGCTTCAAGGCCAGGTACATCTCAGGTGAAAAACTTGATGCACTGAAGCATAAAGTCATCACAGAGGCGGAGTCTTTGCCCAGTGACCATGCCAGCTGTGACTGAGCCTGCAGACCGAGGGGAGGCAGCAGTGGCAGTGCCACCCACAGCTAAAAAGAAGAAATCTCTGGCGAGCTTCTTTGAGCACAGCACACCTACAGCAAGCACTACACGCACACAGAAGGATGCAGTAGAAACTGAACTTTGGAGCTACTTGTTGTCAGTTTGTGTAGAGAGTGATGCTGACCCTCTGAAATGGTGGAGGAATCATGAAGCTAACTTTCCAGCATTGAGTGCCAGCCAAGGGTGTTTAGTTGCAGTGGGAACATTGTAACTTGCCACAGGGCATCCCTAAAACCTGACAGTGTTGACAGGTTCGTTTTCCTGGCACAAAATCTGTAAATTTTACAGAAGTTGATTTGTTATTTTTTATTTTTTCTCTTTTGTTATTTGAGACGTGCACAGAGATACCTTGTCTATTTAAGTGTTTGAAATGTGCACAAAGAGATGCACTTAAGGTTCTGTTGACATGTTGTATTATTTACAGAACTGTCAACCTCAGTGGAAAAGTGTAAAACTGTATATTTTTGTAATGCAGGAAAGGGATGTTTTATTCAAGGAGCATTTTAGTTTCATATATGAGGTAGTTTCTTCAATTTGTTTTATCCATTTTGATATTGTGCAGAGTGACATGTGCTAATAAAGTTGCCTGTGTGACATTTGGCATGTGGCTTAAACTTATAACTGACTGTTTGTTTGTAATTTAAAGGGTTTGCCTCTGAAAAAAAAAAAATCTAATATGCTATAATGCTTTGGGGGAAACCCCAATTACTTCACAGAAAAAATATCGATATATATCGAGTATCGCCATTCAGCTAAAAAATATCGAGATATGACTTTTAGTCCATATCGCCCAGCGCTAATTAGTATATAGGACAAAAAGGAGAGGCGAGAGAACGCATCTCTGAGGAGAGCCGGTGGAGGTGAAGAGAACATCAGACAGAACGCCATTGGCTCTGACCCGTTGTGATCTGACAGTTGGTCAAAGGTTGGCTGGGATATTCCTGACCTGTCAGCCAATTCCCTCTGAAATGTGCCGAGTGTTGTGAGCACTTGAAGCGGGACTGGCACGGCGTAGTTTCTGCAGGTGCTCCTCTCTAACGCTGGGCCCAATACCACATATAGATCCAAGAGGACAGCTCGTGGGAGTCGGAAACGGCCCATCAGCCACTCATCACTGTTGGCCAGTGATACTCGACAGTATCAGCAGCCAAATCTGCCTTCTACCTGTCAGAGATCAACTCCTCTGCCTCCAACCCCAGGAAACTATTCTCCTTTTTCTTTTCTTTCCTCCCCCTCCTCCCCCTCCTTCCTCCCTCACTGCTGATGACTTTGCAACTTAAAGACATCAGCTCCTCATTTACTCCTCTGCCCATCCAGAAAGCACATCCTCCGACCCTCACCTGCTTCTGTCCTCTCTCCTTTGAAGATGTTCTCACACTAGTGACGTCTAACCGGGCCACCACCTGTTCTCTCGACCCAATTCCCTCCTTCCTTCTCCAACACATCTCTCATGACATCCTGCCATTCCTCACCACTCTGTTGAAGTCCTCCCTCACTTCAGGCATTATTCCAGCTCCTCAACACAGCCACAGCTCTTATTCTCCTCATTTTACAATGTATATAGATACATTTCTTCCTTTTTGTGTCATCAGGTGTATCACACACAAACACGCAACTACACACACACAACTACACACACACGCAGTTTAATTTTTATGAGGTAGACCAGAGTCGGCCTGCCTCACAGGGGTGTTGATGATAAATAGCTTAATGAATTTAAATGTGGACCAAAAATATGTTTCAATTTGGATTATACAGAGTTTTGATTATCAAGTTGGGTGTGTTATTGGGATTTTATAAATTTAATGTGCACAAATATAATCTTGGTAACCTCACAACCTCAGAGCAGACAAAGTTGTGCGCACACCCTCTGATCTCTGGCGCCCCCTGTGGGGGGCCCGGACCCCAGGTTGGGAACCACTGACCTAGATCACTAGGCTCTGCAGTCACATCAGTCACAATGTCAGGATTATTGCAAAAGACTCAGACTCATTTGTTCAGACTTCACCTCGACCCCACAGAGCATGACTCCCTCCCAACCCCCCCAACAAAGAAACTATATGCACTTATATGTTCTTATCTTTAGCACTTAAATCACAGCACTTATGCACTTAAGGTATCTTTGATAAATAGCAGCTTCGATGCTCAGATGAGGTCTTGAAAATATTTTTTCTTTTTACTCCATCGATGGTGATGTCGTGTTCCTCTCTTGTAATTCGCTTTGGACGAAAAGCGTCTGCTAAATGTCCTAAATGTGAATATATATTGCAGCTGCGTCACAGATGTCAGTTGAGATCTACTTGACTGATTCAAGCACTTTTGGAAAGTATGAATCATTTACGAGCAGAACGTGTCAGCATAGAGCCCAGGTTTAAAGATAATAAATAACTATAATGACTATAGAATAACTATATAGATATAGTCATTGTTCTGTGTGATTGTCTGTTTATGTTGATGAATGAGACTGTTTACAACCTATTAAAAACTCTGTTGCTCCTTTAAGTTGAATCCTAAAAATCCCACCTTACTTGGTAAAATTACTACAAGCTTTTTAAAAGCACTTTGTCTTGAAAAACAATATTTTTATTATATTTATGTCGGAATTATAAACTATTGTAAAATCTCAACATGATCATAAAATGACTCCAAACATTGTTTATCACCATCAGTCAAATTCGTTATCCCACCAGGAACCGCTCATCAGGCGTGTCACACAGGTGAGATCAGGATGATGTCATCGCCTCTCTACCCAACACAGCCCAGTCCGCAGCACGGAGGCTGGCAGCAGGCGGTCATCTTGTTGTTGCTGTTGGAGACCACCTCAACCTCCATCAGGTCCTCCAGGCTGTCATCCGGCTCGTCCAGCTCACCGCCAGCTTCAGCCCAAGCTGGCTGGGTCGCCTCCACCGACCAGAATGCCACAGGAACCTGCAGAATGATTTGATACAGAATACAAGACACTTCACCTGTCCAGGTATGGGACACACTCCTCAGGAGCCACAAAGAATCAGCAGTTGTAATCAGGAAGTTCTGTCTCACTCTCAGTTGCATCTCACTCAGCATGATCTCCAGTCCTGCAATGTGATTGGACAGATCAGGGCTTGGCTCCTCCTCCAAAGTAAGCCATGGCGCCTGGACTGAAGCCACACGAGCTGCCACGCCCACAATGCCATCAATACACCCTGGAGAGACAGACAGGTGAGGGACCAGCAAACAGATGAGGGACAGGCAGACAGACAGGTGAGGGACCAGCAAACAGATGAGGGACAGGCAGACAGACAGGTGAGGGACCAGCAGACAGAAAGGTGAGGGACAGGCAGACAGACAGGTGAGGGACCAGCAGACAGAAATGTGAGGGACAGGCAGACAGACAGGTGAGGGACCAGCAAACAGATGAGGGACAGGCAGACAGACAGGTGAGGGACCAGCAGACAGAAAGGTGAGGGACAGGCAGACAGACAGGTGAGGGACCAGCAGACAGAAGGTGGAGGGACAGGCAGACAGACAGGTGAGGGACCAGCAGACAGACAGGGTGAGGGACAGGCAGACAGAAAGGTGAGGGACAGGCAGACAGACAGGTGAGGGACCAGCAGACAGAAAGGTGAGGGACAGGCAGACAGACAGGTGAGGGACAGGCAGACAGACAGGTGAGGGACCAGCAGACAGACAGGTGAGGGACAGGCAGACAGACAGGTGAGGGACCAGCAGACAGGTGAGGGACAGGCAGACAGAAGGTGAGGGACCAGCAGACAGACAGGTGAGGGACAGGCAGACAGAAAGGTGAGGGACCAGCAGACAGACAGGTGAGGGACAGGCAGACAGACAGGTGGGGGACCAGCAGACAGACAGGTGAGGGACAGGCAGACAGAAAGGTGAGGGACCCAGCAGACAGACAGGTGAGGGACAGGCAGACAGACAGGTGAGGGACCAGCAGACAGACAGGTGAGGGACAAGGCAGACAGACAGGTGAGGGACAGGCAGACAGAAAGGTGAGGGACAGGCAGACAGACAGGTGAGGGACCAGCAAACAGGTGAGGGACAGGCAGACAGACAGGTAGGGACAGGCAGACAGACAGGTGAGAGACAGGCAGACAGAAAGGTGAGGGACCAACAAACAGGTGAGGGACAGGCAGACAGACAGGTGAGGGACCAGCAAACAGGTGAGGGACAGGCAGACAGACAGGTGAGGGACAGGCAGACAGACAGGTGAGGGACAGGCAGACAGACAGGTGAGAGACAGGCAGACAGAAAGGGGAGGGGCAGGCAGACAGACAGGTGAGGGACCAGCAAACAGGTGAGGGACAGGCAGACAGACAGGTGAGGGACAGGCAGACAGAAAGGTGAGGGACCAGCAGACAGACAGGTGAGGGACAGGCAGACAGACAGGTGAGGGACCAGCAGACAGACAGGTGAGGGACAGGCAGACAGACAGGTGAGGGACAGCAGACAGACAGGTGAGGGACAGGCAGACAGACAGGTGAGGGACCAGCAGACAGACAGGTGAGGGGACAGGCAGACAGACAGGTGAGGGACAGCAGACAGACAGGTGAGGGACAGCAGACAGACAGGTGAGGGACAGGCAGACAGAACAGGTGAGGGACAGGCAGACAGACAGGTGAGGGACCAGGCAACAGACAGGTGAGGGACCAGCAACAGGTGAGGGACAGGCAGACAGACAGGTGAGGGACAGGCAGACAGACAGGTGAGAGACAGGCAGACAGAAAGGTGAGGGACCAACAAACAGGTGAGGGACAGGCAGACAGACAGGTGAGGGACCAGCAAACAGGTGAGGGACAGGCAGACAGACAGGTGAGGGACAGGCAGACAGACAGGTGAGGGGACAGGCAGACAGACAGGTGAGAGACAGGCAGACAGAAAGGTGAGGGACAGGCAGACAGACAGGTGAGGGACCAGCAAACAGGTGAGGGACAGGCAGACAGACAGGTGAGGGACAGGCAGACAGAAAGGTGAGGGACCAGCAGACAGACAGGTGAGGGACAGGCAGACAGACAGGTGAGGGACCAGCAGACAGACAGGTGAGGGACAGGCAGACAGACAGGTGAGGGACAGGCAGACAGAAAGGTGAGGGACAGGCAGACAGACAGGTGAGGGACCAGCAAACAGGTGAGGGACAGGCAGACAGACAGGTGAGGGACAGGCAGACAGACAGGTGAGAGACAGGCAGACAGAAAGGTGAGGGACCAACAAACAGGTGAGGGACAGGCAGACAGACAGGTGAGGGACCAGCAAACAGGTGAGGGACAGGCAGACAGACAGGTGAGGGACAGGCAGACAGACAGGTGAGGGACAGGCAGACAGACAGGTGAGAGACAGGCAGACAGAAAGGTGAGGGACCAACAAACAGGTGAGGGACAGGCAGACAGACAGGTGAGGGACCAGCAAACAGGTGAGGGACCAGACACGAGGTGAGGGACAGGCAGACAGACAGGTGAGGGACCAGCAGACAGACAGGTGAGGGACAGGCAGACAGACAGGGTGAGGGACCAGCAAACAGATGAGGGACAGGCAGACAGACAGGTGAGGGACCAGCAGACAGAAAGGTGAGGGACAGGCAGACAGACAGGTGAGGGACCAGCAAACAGATGAGGGACAGGCAGACAGACAGGGGAGGGACCAGCAGACAGAAAGGTGAGGGACAGGCAGACAGACAGGCGAGGGACCAGCAGACAGAAAGGTGAGGGGACAGGCAGACAGACAGGGAGGGACCAGCAGACAGACAGGTGAGGGACAGGCAGACAGAAAGGTGAGGGACAGGCAGACAGACAGGTGAGGGACCAGCAGACAGAAAGGTGAGGGACAGGCAGACAGACAGGTGAGGGACAGGCAGACAGACAGGTGAGGGACCAGCAAGACAGACAGGTGAGGGACAGGCAGACAGACAGGTGAGGGACCAGCAGACAGACAGGTGAGGGACCAGCAGACAGGTGAGGGACAGGCAGACAGACAGGTGAGGGACCAGCAGACAGACAGGTGAGGGACCAGCAGACAGACAGGTGAGGGACAGGCAGACAGAAAGGTGAGGGACAGGCAGACAGACAGGTGAGGGACCAGCAGACAGAAAGGTGAGGGACAGGCAGACAGACAGGTGAGGGACAGGCAGACAGACAGGTGAGGGACCAGCAGACAGACAGGTGAGGGACAGGCAGACAGACAGGTGAGGGACCAGCAGACAGACAGGTGAGGGACCAGCAGACAGGTGAGGGACCAGCAGACAGACAGGTGAGGGACCAGCAGACAGACAGGTGAGGGACAGGCAGACAGAAAGGTGAGGGACCAGCAGACAGACAGGTGAGGGACAGGCAGACAGACAGGTGAGGGACCAGCAGACAGACAGGTGAGGGACAGGCAGACAGACAGGTGAGGGACCAGCAGACAGAAAGGTGAGGGACAGGCAGACAGACAGGTGAGGGACCAGCAGACAGACAGGTGAGGGACAGCAGACAGGTGAGGGACCAGCAGAGAGAAGGTGAGGGACAGGCAGACAGAAAGGTGAGGGACCAGCAGACAGACAGGTGAGGGACAGGCAGACAGACAGGTGAGGGACAGGCAGACAGACAGGTGAGGACCAGCAGACAGACAGGTGAGGGACAGGCAGACAGAAAGGTGAGGGACCGGCAGACAGACAGGTGAGGGACAGGCAGACAGACAGGTGAGGGACCAGCAGACAGACAGGTGAGGGACAGGCAGACAGACAGGTGAGGGACCAGCAGACAGAAAGGTGAGGGACAGGCAGACAGACAGGTGAGGGACCAGCAGACAGACAGGTGAGGGACCAGCAGACAGGTGAGGGACCAGCAGAGAGACAGGTGAGGGACAGGCAGACAGAAAGGTGAGGGACCAGCAGACAGACAGGTGAGGGACAGGCAGACAGACAGGTGAGGGACAGGCAGACAGACAGGTGAGGGACCAGCAGACAGAAAGGTGAGGGACAGGCAGACAGACAGGTGAGGGACCAGCAGACAGACAGGTGAGGGACAGGCAGACAGAAAGGTGAGGGACCAGCAGACAGAAAGGTGAGGGACAGGCAGACAGACAGGTGAGGGACAGGCAGACAGACAGGTGAGGGACCAGCAGACAGACAGGTGAGGGACAGGCAGACAGAAAGGTGAGGGACCAGCAGACAGGTGAGGGACAGGCAGACAGACAGGTGAGGGACAGGCAGACAGAAAGGTGAGGGACCAGCAGACAGACAGGTGAGGGACAGGCAGACAGACAGGTGAGGGACAGGCAGACAGACAGGTGAGGGACCAGCAGACAGAAAGGTGAGGGACAGGCAGACAGACAGGTGAGGGACCAGCAGACAGACAGGTG
Source organism: Sparus aurata (assembly GCF_900880675.1). Taxonomy (NCBI): domain Eukaryota; kingdom Metazoa; phylum Chordata; class Actinopteri; order Spariformes; family Sparidae; genus Sparus; species Sparus aurata. The sequence goes on along the minus strand of NC_044192.1, from coordinate 179,994 downwards.
AGGGACAGGCAGACAGAAAGGTGAGGGACCAGCAGACAGACAGGTGAGGGACAGGCAGACAGACAGGTGAGGGACCAGCAGACAGACAGGTGAGGGACAGGCAGACAGAAAGGTGAGGGACCAGCAGACAGACAGGTGAGGGACAGGCAGACAGACAGGTGAGGGACAGGCAGACAGAAAGGTGAGGGACAGGCAGACAGACAGGTGAGGGACCAGCAAACAGGTGAGGGACAGGCAGACAGACAGGTGAGGGACAGGCAGACAGACAGGTGAGAGACAGGCAGACAGAAAGGTGAGGGACCAGCAAACAGGTGAGGGACAGGCAGACAGACAGGTGAGGGACCAGCAAACAGGTGAGGGACAGGCAGACAGACAGGTGAGGGACAGGCAGACAGACAGGTGAGGGACCAGCAGACAGACAGGTGAGGGACAGGCAGACAGACAGGTGAGGGACCAGCAAACAGGTGAGGGACCAGCAGACAGACAGGTGAGGGACAGGCAGACAGAAAGGTGAGGGACCAGCAAACAGGTGAGGGACAGGCAGACAGACAGGTGAGGGACAGGCAGACAGAAAGGTGAGGGACAGGCAGACAGAAAGGTGAGGGACCAGCAAACAGGTGAGGGACAGGCAGACAGACAGGTGAGGGACAGGCAGACAGAAAGGTGAGGGACCAGCAAACAGGTGAGGGACCAGCAGACAGACAGGTGAGGGACAGGCAGACAGACAGGTGAGGGACCAGCAGACAGACAGGTGAGGGACCAGCAGACAGACAGGTGAGGGACAGGCAGACAGAAAGGTGAGGGACCAGCAAACAGGTGAGGGACAGGCAGACAGACAGGTGAGGGACCAGCAAACAGGTGAGGGACAGGCAGACAGACAGGTGAGGGACAGGCAGACAGAAGGTGAGGACAGGCAGACAGAAAGGGAAGGCAGACAGAAAGGTGAGGGACAGGCAGACAGAAAGGTGAGGGACAGGCAGACAGACAGGTGAGGGACAGGCAGACAGAAAGGTGAGGGACAGGCAGACAGAAAGGTGAGGGACCAGCAAACAGGTGAGGGACAGGCAGACAGACAGGTGAGGGACAGGCAGACAGAAAGGTGAGGGACCAGCAAACAGGTGAGGGACCAGCAGACAGACAGGTGAGGGACAGGCAGACAGACAGGTGAGGGACCAGCAAACAGGTGAGGGACCAGCAGACAGACAGGTGAGGGACAGGCAGACAGAAAGGTGAGGGACCAGCAAACAGGTGAGGGACAGGCAGACAGACAGGTGAGGGACCAGCAAACAGGTGAGGGACCAGGGCAGACAGACAGGTGAGGGACAGGCAGACAGACAGGTGAGGGACAGGCAGACAGAAAGGTGAGGGACAGGCAGACAGCAAGGGACAGAAGGTGAGGGACAGGCAGACAGACAGGTGAGGGAAGGCAGGACAGACAAGGTGAGGGACAGGCAGACAGACAGGTGAGGGGACAGGCAGACAGAAAGGTGAGGGACCAGCAAACAGGTGAGGGACAGGCAGACAGACAGGTGAGGGACAGGCAGACAGAAAGGTGAGGGACAGGCAGACAGAAAGGTGAGGGACAGCAAACAGGTGAGGGACAGGCAGACAGACAGGTGAGGGACCAGCAAACAGGTGAGGGACCAGCAGACAGACAGGTGAGGGACAGGCAGACAGAAGGTGAGGGACCAGCAAACAGGTGAGGGACCAGCAGACAGACAGGTGAGGGACAGGCAGACAGAAAGGTGAGGACCAGCAAACAGGTGAGGGACAGGCAGACAGACAGGTGAGGGACCAGCAAACAGGTGAGGGACAGGCAGACAGACAGGTGAGGGACAGGCAGACAGACAGGTGAGGGACAGGCAGACAGAAAGGTGAGGGACAGGCAGACAGAAAGGTGAGGGACAGGCAGACAGACAGGTGAGGGACAGGCAGACAGAAAGGTGAGGGACAGGCAGACAGAAAGGTGAGGGACCAGCAAACAGGTGAGGGACAGGCAGACAGACAGGTGAGGGACAGGCAGACAGAAAGGTGAGGGACCAGCAAACAGGTGAGGGACAGGCAGACAGACAGGTGAGGGACAGGCAGACAGAAAGGTGAGGGACCAGCAAACAGGTGAGGGACAGGCAGGTTGTGTCTCTTTGGAAACAATATATTCTTAAAACAGTCTGCAGTTCTTTAAAGGAGAAGGGTTAGGTTTAGGCTAACCCACAGAAAGGTGAAGCCTTGGTTAGGTTTAGGCTAACCCACAGAAAGGTGAAGCCTTGGTTAGGTTTAGGCTAACCCACAGAAAGGTGAAGCCTTGGTTATGTTTAGGCCAACCCACAGAAAGGTGAAGCCTTGGTTAGGTTTAGGCTAACCCTAACCCTGTTGGTTCTCCAGGAGTCGAGACTTGTTAGAGAACGTTTGTTGGTTTTCCAGGAGAAAAGGGGAACACAGAGGAACCCTGACATTTTGTAAGATTCCTTGAGGCAGATCAGGGGGAACCAGGACATTTAAGGTTTAGTGGGATATAAGGAAAGGAGGTGAGGAAAGAGGAATGAAACAGGGCAACCAGTAGGAAGTGAAGGTGCCATATGGCTCAGCTAATCACGGAGCTTGAAAGACAGGAAGTTGAAGCCATCAGCTGACCCGTGTTGACCAGTGAGCGTCTGTCGTAGCGCTGCATCAGAGGGAACTGTCCAATCAGATCACAGGCCTTACGGAGGTCAGACAGGAAGTTTTCCAAAGCTGACAGGAAGAGAACCCACAGACGCTCAGACACCTGTCTGTCCTCCATACCTGTGGGGGCGGGGTCACTGTCTGACAGCAGACGCACCAGACGCTGGGACAGACCTTCAGACAGGTGAGAGTGAGACAGACAGGTGACAGTAAGACAGGTGACAGACAGACAGGTACAGACAAACAGGTGACAGACAGACAGGTACAGGGCGTACCCCTGCAGATTCGGTGTGCGAGTGCTCTCGTCTCGTCCATCTCGTCTCGCAGGAAGCTGCCGTCAGCCGAGCTGCCAAGAGACGCCGCCAGCTGCTGGAAACAGGAAGTGACCCGACTGAGAGCTTCCTGAGCGCGATCACATTCGCCCTGCTGTCGCCGCCGCGACGCAAGCTCATCCACAGAACGACGCCAGCGGCTCATGATGTCATCGCCAGGTGTATGACTCTTATTATTTAAAGATCAATATTATAGATTAGTACCCTGAGTCAATCAGTCAGCTGTGTGATCAATGACTCCCTCACATCCTCTCTTCTGATTTGACAGAAATAAACAATGACAGGCTCAAATCTTTTTGATTCATCTTTCTCCATCAGATTTTTTAGCTGGGGATCAATAAAGGTTTATTCAATGTTATTGATCTGAGGATGAACAGTTCTTCCTCGCTGGTTAATAATCGACTGAAGACTGATGTGACCTGCTTCAATTCATCCTTACATACATTCATTTATTATATTGATGCTGATGTAATTATATTGATTGATATAAAAATGATAAGAGCAAACAGCTGAGAAGTGCAAAAGAAAATGTAATTCTACATTAAAAGATGAATGAATGATTAATTATATTCACGAATTAATGACTCATCACTGATAAATCTTCAATAAATGATTGATGATTAAACATGAGTCACATTAAACTTTATAAATGATGATAGTGTTATCTTTATATTATAAATATATAATAAAACTGTGACATCACTACAAACAATATGTTGATATATGACAGCATGTTTAATGTGTAAATCACTTCTGTCACTTCAAGTTGATTTAAGTTGATTTTAATTGCAAACTACAAACAGATCTGATATTAAAACACACAAATAAAACATTTAAAGTTTAAGGGCTCAATCTTACCTGCTGCTGATCGCTCACCTTCTTCTTCTTCTTCTTCTAGACCAGCAGCTCTCTGTCAACACTCTCTTCTTCTCCTCTCAGGGGATGTCAGTGTTTTTAATTAACAGCTGAGGCCTGAACCCTCCCAGTAGACTCTTTATTAACCCTCAGCACTGCCTCACAGGCACAGATTCACCTGTGCAGGTACACTGCGTCATGTCAGGGTTAAATATAGACAGAAGCTGTTGTTCCTGTCTCTCCATCCCGGAAAACAGTTGTCACAAGAAAGAAGTTCAGTCAACTGAAAATCCTTTTCTGTTCAGACTCGTCAGGTGTTCACAGGTGACCTGATGAGGACCATCTAACCCTAATGTTAATGTTACATAACACATAATAGCAGCTAACTGAAGAGTCCACAGAGCCTGAATGTCCCACGATGTTACACCTGTGTGGGATGTTGAAGCTGCCGGTCTGGCAGGAGATTCTTTTGTATCTGTTGTCAGGTGGATTAACTCAGAACATTTGATGTTTTTCGCGCTGACAACCTGCGTGATGCTGTAGGATCATTGTTATGAAAACATGCCATTAGCATGATGATGGCTGATTACATGATGACAGCTTCCACTTGACGTCAGAGTGTCAACACTCACTTAGAAAACGTATTGATCTGACTGAGCAGACTGATGCAGTTCATCGGATCAACATCTGTAGGATACAAACCAGCATCATCTGTGCACAAATACTGGAGGCAGGGGGAAACTGTTAGCCTAGCTTAGCATAAACACTGGAGGCAGGGGGAAACTGTTAGCCTAGCTTAGCATAAACACTGGAGGCAGGGGGAAACTGTTAGCCTAGCTTAGCATAAACGCTGGAGGCAGGGGGAAACTGTTAGCCTAGCTTAGCATAAACGCTGGAGGCAGGGGGAAACTGTTAGCCTAGCTTAGCACAAACACTGGAAGCAGGGGGAAACTGTTAGCCTAGCTTAGCATAAACGCTGGAGGCAGGGGGAAACTGTTAGCCTAGCTTAGCACAAACGCTGGAAGCAGGGGGAAACTGTTAGCCTAGCTTAGCACAAACACTGGAAGCAGGGGGAAACTGTTAGCCTAGCTTAGCACAAACGCTGGAAGCAGGGGGAAACTGTTAGCCTAGCTTAGCACAAACGCTGGAAGCAGGGGGAAACTGTTAAGCCTAGTTTAACCTTAGTTTGGAGACGGTTGACTGAATCGTCATCATCAGGCAGGAGGAACGTGAGACGTTGCCACAACAACAAATCATCAATCAACCGTCATCATCATGTGTTTGAGCAGCACTGAGAGCTGGAACAATTTATTGATTAGATGTCACCAGCTATAATCATGGATTACTGATTGACAGTCTGTGTTCATCACTGAGATTATCTGCTAATCTACACGTCAAAACATTTTAAACATTTCTCGAAACAAACAACTAATTGATGAACAGATTCATTGATTATGGAAATGATGATAAACTGGGTCGTTGTAAGTAACATGTACATGTGTTGTCATGGGGTAGATTTATTATTTATATTCAGTGATTTATAAAAGCAGCAAACACAAACATGACATCATTCGTTACATCATCATAATAACGTGATCAATACATCTGGTCAGTCTCCACAGAATCAAACACAGAACAGGACGGTTCAATAAATATCAAACAGTTTATTGTTAATTAAATTAATTAGAGTGTGTGTCAGTTTGCAAAGTTTGGCTCCTCTGATTGGCGGACAGCTGTCTGTGACATCAGCTGATCAATATAAAATAAATGTTATGTTCTGCCAGCAGGAGGAGACTCCGCCTCCTCTTTGTGTCATCATCACCTGGTCCTGCTCTGATTGGCTGTGTTTTCACAGTGTGTGTGTGTGTGGCTGCTGGTATCAGAGGGGGTGGGGTCAGAGTATGTGATGAGTCATGCTGTGACTGACTGTGATTGGTTTAAATATTTGTTGCTTGGATCATTGTTAGTTCTGCTGTTGTCATAGTAACAGTGATATGTTGCTGTGTCATCGCCATGGCAGGGTTAGGGGTGGTCCTCGCAGCAAGAGGCTGTTGTCATGGCAGCGTGTGGGCGTCGTCGTGGCAGCATGTTGACATTGCCACAGCAAGAGGCGGTTGTCATGGCAGTGTGTCATTGTCGTCACTGCAGCATGTGGTCGTCATGGCAGCGCAGAGTCGCCGTTGTCATTGCAACGTGCTGTTGTCACGGCAGCGTGCGTGTAGCGAGCGCCTCCCTCAGCTCGTGGCACAGACACTGACAGAAGCCGTAGAGGACGAGCAGCAGCAGCGTGGACGGCACCAGACTGACCAGGACCACGCCGAGCCACAGTTGACCAATCATCAGCAGGTAAATCCCCAGAGGCAGAGAGCTGAAGTACACCTGTCCAAACATCAGACACACACCTGTCAGCTCGCCCGTCAGCCCACCTGTCTCACATGTACTCATTACAACATACTGACCAGGCAGAGCGCCCCCAGCAGGCAGCGGGGGAAGCTGCGCGACGTCCAGGCGCGACACTTGTGAGCCGGCAGGTTGCATGGCAACGAGTCAAGAGAGGGGGGGCGGTACACACCCACCACATTGAGCATGCTCAGTGAGTCCGAGGACGGAGACTCGTCAGGGAGCTCCATGATGGTGATGACGAGACAGTCTGAGGAGCGGTGAGACGGGTCCACGGCTCCTCCTCCTGAGAGAGAGACAGTCTGTTATAGTCACGGATCTGTTCGGCTCATACTGGAGAAAGTTTATCTTCAGTTGTCTCACCTGTCAGACTGTTTGGATTAAGAACAACCTCCCCTCCTCCACCTCCACCTCCTCCTCCTCCTCCTCCTCGACGAGCTCGGTCCTGACACGACAGAACAGCCAGAATATGTCTGTCGTCCTCCATCAACCACACCTGAAGAAGAAGAAGAAGAAAAAGAAATAGACAGCGAGTTACCTGAAGTCAGGCTGGAAAACAAGTCTCACCTCCTGCTTAACTAAATACTGTCTCACCTCCTGCTTAACTAAATACTGTCTCACCTCCTGGTTAGATCAACATTTAGCAGACGATTTTGTCCACGGTGACTTACAGTCATGGATACATAGATACACTGACGGGGCCGACCAGCACATCAGGAGCAGTTTGGGGTTCAGTATCTTGCCCAAGGACACTTTGACATGCAGACCAGGGGAATCGAACCAGCGACATTTCCAATAACAAGACGCTGGCTCTACCACTGAGCCACAGCTGCCCCTAACTAAATATATTCTGAGGTTTTTTTTGTGTATTTTTGGCCTGTATATGTCTTTATTGACAGAAGAGCTTATAAGGTAAGAGGAAACAGGATGAGAGAGAGAGGGGCCCCAGGACGGCACTCAAACCCGGGACGCTGCAGCGCGGATAGGGCTGCTCGATTATAGCAAAAATCATAATCACGATCATTTTGATTGATATTGTAATCAAGATTATTAAAGACGAGTATTCATTGATTTGAGAACAAGCACTTATTGAACTTTGAACTCTGGTATTTCTTTTAACACAATAAGTTTGACCTGAAAAACAAGAAAAATGCAAATAAATAAGAGAAATATATATCAATAAAATGAATTAAATAATATGTAAAAATAAAAAATAAACACTATCCCGGTGCGGCTCGACCAGAGGTCCACTGTGGTGGATAAATATAACGCTGTTGACACTTCTCTTGCAACTTTTCAGCGACATTCGTCATAAAGGGCAGACAGCGCAATTCTGCTGATATGGTGACGTGATGGTAACACACACCGCTTGTCCAATGTGTTAATCAGTTTATTGAACCCCGGGTCGCTAACGGTGTCACATGTCTTTGGCAATCATGTATGTGACGGCATCCGTTATTTCTTTATGCCTGCGGGAGCTGGGTGGAGATGTGGTGGCAGTGTAAAGTGTGTCCTTAGTTGAGGACTGTGTGGCGGCGGCAGGAGTCGAGGAGCTTTTCATTTTTGAGTTTTTTTGTTCCTTCATTACTTGGTCATGTATTACTCTGTGTGTGGACTTTAAATGGTTAAATAAATTGGTCGTGTTCTCTTGAGGTGCAGACACGGTCGCGTTACATATCTTGCACAATATCTTCGTTTGTTCTGAGTCAGACTCTTTGAAACGAAGTGTTTCCACACCACAGAATTCGCTTTACCTTTCTCCACGACCAAGGGCTGCATTTCTGCCATCTTCTACCGTTTTCTTCTACACGTTTTTTCAAAACACGCACTGGCAATACGCACCAGCATGGCCGAAAGCGAAAATCTTCAGGCGGGGGCGGAGCCGAGTGCACAGGTGGAGATGGAAGGGTTCGCTGCATTTACCACAAAAGAGAACGGCGTGCGGCAGAATGATCGTTTTATTATGATTATCTTGTTTTCACGATCGAGGGACGCCAAAATTGAAATCGAAATTGAAATACAATTAAACACCCAGCCCTAAGCGAGGACACAGCCTCTCTATGTGGGACGCTGCTTTACCAGCTGAGCTAAACAGCATCTGACCTGATCAACTAAATACTGTCTCACCTCCTCGTCAGGGACGTGGGTCTCATGGCGACAGAAAGGACAGCTGATGACTGAGGGTGAGGACTCTCCTGAAAACCAATCACAAGAGATGATGATGTCAGAATCATGTAAACTGTGGATCTTGTAAATGTGATAACTGATAACTGGGTTCGCCTGGTAGCATCACATCCTTTCTTTTTTTTTAAATGTTCTTTTTATTTGAAACATTTTTCATACACAAACCACAAACCCGGGTGGCTGAGCTCTCATGAGTGTTTCTTTCTCAAATATGTTTATTGAGCTTTTCACATGTTAACATATAAAACAACAACAACGCTCAGTACAACACTGGTCTACACACATTTATATTTCACATGCACCAGACCAGTACAACGAATAGGAAACAGCCCATCTTACCGCCCTCCCTGTAAATAAAAACAAACAAAAGACAAAAAAAAAATAGACAGATAAGATACTTAAATAAAATAAAACGAATAAATAAAAAAATAAAAAAATAAATATACCCCAGATTGCCGCGACGCAGAAGCTTAAATCAGGCTTTAGGGGTGCTATTCCAGTTCTGTATTTCAGTTTGTTTCTTACATTTTTATTTGGAATAGCCTCCTCCTCCCTTAGTTTATTGTGTTTGATTCATGTTAAATTTACCTTCCTTATTAATAAAACAATTACATTTTTGCTAAACCAATTCCATCCGGTTCTTTATGTTATTTCCCTTTCCCCAACGAGCTGGGGTCGTAACATAAGTGGGGGCTCGTCCGGGATATGCAAAAGAAATCCTGAAAGCAAAAATTCAATTAATTAATTGGTAGGTAAATTTATAGTGGATTAAATAGTGTGTGGGTAACAATGGCGACTGAGACCAGATATAGTTTCAGTTTAGAGAGTTTTGTGGTTGGTCCCTCTCTGGATCAAATTGATAAATGTCGTAAGTGTGATTTGGTGCAAATTGCGAATCATTATAACCTCAACCTCCCGAAGCAAATTGTTAAAAAGGAGCTTAAAGCTCGTGTAGTGGATCAGCTGGATGTGATCAGCTGATCCGACAGCTCTGGTGCGTTACCTGTGTCAGCTGAGCTTGGTGATGGCGCCCAATCAGGCAGTGTGGGTAGCCGTAAGGTGGGAAAAGTACCACCTACTCCTGAGGCTGGAGGAGGTGATGATGAAGGTGCACGGGTGAAAACTCCCTTCACGCTTCCCCGTTTCGATGCTCTTACCCTCAGTGGTTCTAGCTCTCGCCATGAAGCGCGGCTAAAGGTACGCCTCGCCCGCCTAAAGATCGAAGCCCATTTAAGTAAGGAAGCTCATGACAGACAGCTGGAAATTAGAAAGCTAGAGATTGAAGCCGACAAAGCCATACGGTTGCGTCAGCTAGAGTTACAATCTCAGTCTCAGGTCGCACCTGTTGTTCGTGAAGCGGCGCCTCCATCTTCTCCCCAGTCATCCACTGATAGTTTTGACATCACTAAGCATGTATCCTTAGTGCCAACATTTCGGGAAAGTGAGGTTGATTCACACTTTGCAGCATTCGAACGTATTGCTAAGGCATTACAGTGGCCGCCTGAAGTTTGGACTCTGTTAATTCAATGTAGACTGCAGGGAAAAGCTCAAGAGATTGTGGCTGCACTTCCCCTTGAACAGAGTCTAAATTATGAAAAAGTAAAAGTTGCCATTTTGCAAGCCTATGAACTGGTTCCCGAGGCATACCGCCAAAGGTTTAGACAAAAAAGGAAAATAGTCTCCCAGACTTATGTTGAGTTTGCTCGAGAGAAATCTACTCTATTAGACAAGTGGTGTACGGCCTGTAAAGCAGATACATACGATTCTTTACGTGAGCTCCTTCTGTTGGAAGAGTTTAAAACCTGCGTGGCATAGAAATGGGTTATATCCCTAGGCCAATGCATCGTATATACATGGAGTCACTTTTGATAACAGGTACCTTTCCTGTTGCTGTTTGTCCTGCTTTGCCCATAAAAGGCATTGTCATGTTAATGGGAAATGATGTGGCTGGTGGTAAAGTGACACCTGCCTTGGAGGTGCTGGATATCCCTGACCTAGTCGAGCAGCCAACTTCATCCTCTGGTCTGTATCCCGCCTGTGTAGTCACACATGCACAATCGCAAAAATGTCCTGAAATTTCTCTGAATGATACTGTGATGATGTCAGCTCTTTCAGATGACACCCAGATGACTCAGCGGGTGGATGTTGACGCACCTTGCGCTCTGCAGGAGGAAGCGTTAAAGCTCCCTGCTCCTCAACCTCCAACCGCTGACTGTACTGTTTTTCCTGTCACCCGTGATCGGTTGTGTGCTGCGCAGAAGACTGACCCAATGTTGCAGAAGTGTTTTGCTAGTGTGGTAAGTACAGAGCAGGTTAACAGGGATAAAGTAGCTTATTTTGTGGATCAAGGCATGCTAATGCGTAAGTGGTCACCTTCCAGTGATGATACCTCAGACTGGAACGCCGTAAACAAAATCGTAATTCCAGTTTGTTACCGACAGCAAGTCTTGTCATTAGCACATGAAAGCCAGTGGTCCGGACACCTTGGCCTGTCAAAAAACCTATCGGCTCCTGTTACAACATTTCTTCTGGCCAGGATTAAAACAGGATGTCTCTCGCTTCTGTCACAGTTGTCACATCTGTCAAGTCACCGGAAAACCTAATCAGACCATACCACCTGCCCCATTGCATCCTATTCCTGTAACCGAACCCTTTGACCGCGTCATCGTTGACTGTGTTGGCCCTCTCCCCAAGTCAAAGTGTGGTAATCAATATTTGTTAACCATCATGTGTTCTGCCACCAGAATTCCCGAAGCTGTTCCATTGCGCCAAATAACCACTAACCATGTTATCAAGGCACTAACCTGGGTACATTCACAAAAAAGGTTGCATTTTGGCGAGAGTTTCACTTTAAATTCCAAATTCGATGCAGGTACCTGACAGGTGAACTCACCTATGTCGACCATCTTCTTCAGACACTTGGCACAGACTCGGTGCAGACAGCCCAGCAGTTTGGGTTTCCGGCTGCGAGTATCGTAGCGATTGTAGCAGATTTTACACTCGAGTTCCTCCAGAGTGTAAACCAGAGACTGAGCCCAAGTCTGCACCTGAATGCACCACAACAAAGCGTTAAGAACAACATCCAATAGCAGCACTGAAGTCTCGGGTACTGGACGACAGCAGTCACATGCCTCATCTACTGTTAACATCATTGGTTCTTGTGTGATGATGTCAGAGGTGACACTGAGAGAGGCCTGATGGGAAATCTTACCTTTCCTTCCATCTCCCGACCAGACTCGGCCTCTTTCAGATGGCTCATCCTTTTGGCCGTTATCCGTCTTAAGCCAAGTGGGTGGGGCAGTGTGGGCGGAGCTTTACCAACCTGAGGTTCACCTGACTGAAACATAAAAAAGAATGAAACCACTATGTGTTGTCTGATTGGTTGGTTTCGTCTTCAGTGATGAGGCAACAGTTGCGTACCTGACTCCAGATCAGCTTATCAGTCTGACGAGATGCCTTTCTGTCCAATCAGGAGGGACGCCCATCTGTCCAGTCAGGAGAGCAGATCTACAGACAGACAGGTCACTGATACACAGACAGGTCACTGATACACAGACAGGTCACTGATACACAGACAGGTCACTGATACACAGACAGGTCACTGATACACAGACAGGTCACTGATACACAGACAGGTCACTCATACGTTTACATGCACAGCTGAGTCAGATTACAGCCATAGTTCCACTCTGCTACTCAATCAGACAACTGCAGTTGTCCGAGTATACATGCCGGTGAGAAAATCAGATTATTGTCCTGTCAGCATGTCATACCCGGTACGCTAGGTGGCGCTGTACCCATTTCAACTAGTGGTAACAGAAACACCTCCGGCTGACCTCTTTACGTCACCAGCAACAACAAACTGCCTCGACATTCCAGAAAGATGGCGTACGAAGAGCGAGACGAAGCTACATCTTTGTACATTTCATATATGGTGTACATGATAATTACACACACTAGATGCACAATGGAGCTCTTTCTCTCTTGCGGTGATTTCGGAGGAAAGATGCCGCCGTCCGTCTACTTCCGGCTCACGGCCCCGGGAAAGACATCTCGCGCCTGCGCAGAACGTGAAGTCCGATCCGATCTGATGGAACGTATACATGCAGGAGTAATGTGACTATCAATCAATAATCTGGGTGTTTTAATCTGACTGTGAGAAATCTGATCCGGTCTGATTTTAGTCAGACTAAGGTGTAAACATGCATCTTAAAGATCCCATCATAGTCGGACTGACACAGTAATTCGGTTTTCTTGAGTGTCATGTAAACGCACTGACTGATATACAGACAGGTCAGAGACAGACAGGCCACAGACAGACAGGCCACAGACAGGCCACAGACAGGCCACAGACAGACAGGCCACAGACAGACAGGCCACAGACAGACAGGCCACAGACAGGCCACAGACAGACAGGCCACAGACAGACAGGCCACAGACAGGCCACAGACAGACAGGCCACAGACAGACATGGCTAATGAAGTGTCTGAAACTGAAACCTTTATTTTGACATGATTTCAAAATGAAGCACACAAATCCATGAATCCATCCATGTGTCTGAGCTGCAGCTGGTTAGTTTCATTACACACACAAGCGCCCGCACGAACACATACACACACACACACACACACACACACACACACACAGAGTGAGCTGAGTGTATTTATAGACTGCAGCAGCTGTTATGTCATCAGTGGAGGGGGACACTGGGGATGCTGATGTTGCTAAGGCAACAGCTCTGCCTGAACCTGCTGTGTCAGCCAATCAGATGAGTCAGCTGTGATCACATGTTGCTGATCAGCTGATTGACAGTTTATGGTGTCACATCTCAGATCATGAACGGAAACTAACATCAATCTGATGTTTCGTTTACATTTAGTTTTTAATTTAAATTATCAACATTTAAAGAACATTTACCTCCAAACTGTGCTGAGCTCAAGTACCTGAGTACATTTATTAACTGTAAACCTTTTTAATTAAACAGACCATCATCCTACTGGACTGGACACACTGTCGCCCCATCACTCTGCCCAACAGTGCACCAATACTCCACCTGTCTGTGTGAAAGATTTAGACACGTGGAGGGGGAACAGTTCAGCTGCGGCACTGATCCGCCTCCAGAGGCAGTATCAGAACCGCAGCAGAGGAGAGATGATGGTGTTTAGTCTGACAGCCCAACAAATCCTTCACTCATCAAGTAATCAGTGTTTCTAACATGTTCTACAGTGTTTCTAACATGTTCTACACTGTTTCTAACATGTTCTACAGTGTTTCTAACATGTTCCACACTGTTTCTAACATGTTCCACACTGTTTCTAACATGTTCTACAGTGTTTCTAACATGTTCTACACTGTTTCTAATATGTTCTACAGTGTTTCTAACATGTTCTACAGTGTTTCCAATATGTTCCACTGTTTCCAACATGTTCTACACTGTTTCTAACATGTTCCACAGTGTTTCTAACATGTTCTACAGTGTTTCTAACATGTTCCACAGTGTTTCTAACATGTTCTACAGTGTTTCTAACATGTTCCACAGTGTTTCTAACATGTTCCACAGTGTTTCTAACATGTTCCACACTGTTTCTAACATGTTCTACAGTGTTTCCAATATGTTCTACAGTGTTTCTAACATGTTCTACAGTGTTTCCAATATGTTCTACAGTGTTTCTAACATGTTCTACAGTGTTTCCAACATGTTCTACAGTGTTTCCAACATGTTCTACAGTGTTTCTAACATGTTCCACACTGTTTCCAACATGTTCTACAGTGTTTCTAACATGTTCTACAGTGTTTCTAACATGTTCTACAGTGTTTCCAACATGTTCTACAGTGTTTCTAACATGTTCTACAGTGTTTCTAACATGTTCCACAGTGTTTCCAACATGTTCCACACTGTTTCTAACATGTTCTACAGTGTTTCCAATATGTTCCACTGTTTCCAACATGTTCTACAGTGTTTCTAACATGTTCTACAGTGTTTCTAACATGTTCCACACTGTTTCTAACATGTTCTACAGTGTTTCCAATATGTTCCACTGTTTCCAACATGTTCTACAGTGTTTCTAACATGTTCCACAGTGTTTCTAACATGTTCTACAGTGTTTCTAACATGTTCCACAGTGTTTCTAACATGTTCTACAGTGTTCTAACATGTTCCACAGTGTTTCTAACATGTTCTACAGTGTTTCTAACATGTTCCACAGTGTTTCTAACATGTTCTACAGTGTTTCTAACATGTTCCACAGTGTTTCTAACATGTTCTACAGTGTTTAACATGTTCTACAGTGTTTCCAACATGTTCTACAGTGTTTCCAATATGTTCTACAGTGTTTCTAACATGTTCTACACTGTTTCTAACATGTTCCACACTGTTTCCAACATGTTCTACAGTGTTTCTAACATGTTCTACAGTGTTTCTAACATGTTCCACAGTGTTTCTAACATGTTCCACAGTGTTTCTAACATGTTCTACAGTGTTTAACATGTTCTACAGTGTTTCCAACATGTTCTACAGTGTTTCCAATATGTTCTACAGTGTTTCTAACATGTTCTACACTGTTTCTAACATGTTCCACACTGTTTCCAACATGTTCTACAGTGTTTCTAACATGTTCTACAGTGTTTCTAACATGTTCTACAGTGTTTCCAACATGTTCCACTGTTTCCAACATGTTCTACACTGTTTCTTACATGTTCTACACTGTTTCTAACATGTTCTACAGTGTTTAACATGTTCTGCAGTGTTTCTAACATGTTCCACACTGTTTCCAACATGTTCTACAGCAGGGGTACTCAAATACAAATCTTAAAGGGCCACAAAGATTTTTTTCAATGACTCAGAGGTCCATGTATTGAGGTCGGTCAGGCCACATGCAATAATACTGTAATATTCAAAACAAAATGTCCTTTTCATTCTAAACAACAAAATACGAACTAAAATAAAATGTAATTTCCATTTTGACATAAATTAAAATACATAGTTGAATATTTCCTCTTTTTGTTTGCCTTCAAACATTGTGTCCATCACTTCAGTCATGCATTATATTATTTCATTGTGACATAGATGTGACAAGCATCCTGCTTGCAGCTTGATATGACGATTTCAGTGCATTTATTTGTGTTGTGCTCATCTCTGAATTTTGAGGAAATGTCTCTTCAAAATTCCTATGCTTCGTCTCATAATGCCGTTTCAAATTGGAAATCTTCATCACAGCTTCTCCTGGCATATTGTAACGCCCCTTGTGGACTGTGGCGCAATGACTCTTGGGTATTCTGCTGGTGTTGGTGTAATTATGGTTCATGAATGTGTTTGTGAATATGATGATATGTAAGATGGTTGTGGGTTAATTCACGTCATTTCTTCTGTGATTAAATGGTGTTGAGTTTTAACAAGGATGATACAAATTTTGGCACCGTGAGTAAAAGGGTGTTTGCCGAGAGAAACTCCCCGTCCGTTACACTTGTTGTGAAAATAGATGATGAGACTTGCTAATACCTGTTAAACAACGTAAGTGTGTGGGTCTTGTCCTGGTTGGAGGAAGATTAAATGCAAATTTTAAGTTCCTACTTCTATGAGTTGCCGATTCTCACTGTCCACTTTGTTATATCTGTTTACTTGGAAAACGCCATTTCAATCTCTTGCCACCGGCAAAATGTGAATACGCGAACTGCTCCGAAAATGAAAGTGAAAGTTAAAAGTTGCGATCGCAGCGGTGAGTGACCCAGCTGTCTGTGTATCGTTGGCATGGAGACAAGTCCCAGTGTACACGTGCTGACCCAACCAAAACACATGATGAAGGAATAACAGTTCGGGGGCCACAAACAGGAGGCTGGCGGGCCGGATGCGGCCCGGGGGCCGCCTATTGAGGACCGCTGTTCTACAGTGTTTCTAACATATTCTACAGTGTTTCCAACATGTTCTACAGTGTTTCTAACATGTTCTACAGTGTTTCCAACATGTTCTACAGTGTTTCCAACATGTTCTACAGTCAGTGTGTTTACATGACACTCAAGAAAACCGAATTACGGTGTTAGTCCGACTATGTTCGGATCTTTAAGATGCATGTATACACCTTAGTCTGACTAAAATCTGACCGGATCAGATTTCTCATAGTCGAATAAAAGCACCCAGATTATTCGACTGATAGTCACATTACTCCTGCATGTATACACTCCAGCGGATCGGATCGGATTTTGCGTTCTGCGCAGGCGCGAGATTTTTCCCTGGGGCTGTGAGTAGACGGACGGCAGTGTCTGTCCTCCGAAATCACCGCAAGAAAGAGCTCCATTGTGCATCTAGTGTGTGTAATTATCATGTACAGCATATATGAAGTGTACAAAGATGGAGCTTCGTCTCGCTCTTCGTACGCCATCTTTCTGGAATGCCGAGGCAGTTTGTTGTTGCTGGTGACGTAAAGAGGTCAGCCGGAGGTGTTTCTGTTACCACTAGTTGAAATGGGTACAGCGCCACCTAGCGTACCGGGTATGACATGCTCCGGACAATAATCTGATTTTCTCACCGGCATGTATACTCGGATTATACTGCAGTTGTCTGATTGAGTAGCTGAGTCGAACTATGGCTGTAATCTGACTAATGGCGGGTACACACTACAGGATTTTTTTTTTAAACCTTCACAGATTAGGAGACCACACACTTGATGATAACAAAAGACAGATCGCACAAGATCTCTCTCTGCTGATCTAATAGTGTGTGGTGTTCTCTGTAGTGCACACCACACACTAACCGATTCTTCAGCAGAGTATCAGGTTCTTCACACTCAATATTACAAATCTTGTGTGGTCAAACGTGACTTCAGTGTAAACAAACATGGCGGACAAACCGGAAGATGCAGTGGTGGTTGTTTTAGGCCTATTACTGGCTGAAAAAGTCATGGAGACGGCGAGAGTGTGGGCTGTATGCGTTACAGCGCGAGTTGGAGGTGAGTAAAAATTGTTAGAAGTATTACAGATAGCTTCGAGAGCAGCGCTGTGCACTCTGGCCCCCGGTACTGCGGGTAACCATGGTAACAGGTAAATAAAAGGCTGACGGAGAAAAACAGCTGACTCAGCTCGCGTCTTGATTGGCTGTTGGTCCGGTACACGTGACATCACACGCTGTGCGTGCTCGGCTCCGCTCGGAACACCTCACACACTACAGGATTTCTAGTCACAAATATTAAACATGTTCATTATTTACGATCTCTCCTTCCGACGCCTTCCGAGAGGATCTGACCGGACAAAATCACTCTTAACACACCCCACACCACAGGAAAATCAGACACCATGTCCTTTGCAAACATCAGATAATCGGGCCTTTGCTGGTTTTGGTATCGTAAGGGGGAAATCGGGACAAAAATCGGCCCGATCATCCTGTAGTGTGTATCCCCCTTAAGCTGTGAATGTATGTACAGTGTTTCTAACATGTTCTACGCTGTTTCTAACATGTTCTACAGTGTTTCTAACACGTTCTACAGTGTTTCTAACATGTTCTACAGTGTTTCTAACATGTTCTACACTGTTTCTAACATGTTCTACACTGTTTTACGTGTTCTACACTGTTTCTAACATGTTCTACAGTGTTTCTAACATGTTCTACAGTGTTTCTAACATGTTCTACACTGTTTCCAACATGTTCTACACTGTTTCTAACATGTTCTACACTGTTTCTAACATGTTCTACACTGTTTTACGTGTTCTACACTGTTTCTAACATGTTCTACAGTGTTTCTAACATGTTCTACACTGTTTCCAACATGTTCTACAGTGTTTCGAACATGTTCTACGCTGTTTCTAACATGTTCTACACTGTTTCTAACATGTTCTACACTGTTTCCAACATGTTCTATACTGTTTCTAACATGTTCTACACTGTTTCTAACATGTTCTACACTGTTTTACGTGTTCTACACTGTTTCTAACATGTTCTACACTGTTTCTAACATGTTCTACACTGTTTCCAACATGTTCTACACTGTTTTTATTTGTATGGCGCTTTTCATACAGAAGAGTAGCTCAAAGTGCCTTACAGAGATTATAAACAACAACAGAAAAGGGAAACAGCGAATAAAATCAAGAGAAGAAAATTAAAAGAACCCAACCCTCCCACCCCCACAGACATGCACAGAGACATACACAAATACACACACTCAAACACACACTCACACATACACACGCAGACACACAGACTCACACACTCACATACTCTAGCTGTCACTAGAGAGACATGGCTGGCAGCGACACCTGAGTCATGGAGGAAGCTACCTTTGGGGGGGCCAACCACGCTGAGCGCGATCCCGGTCCAAGGCCGCAGAGAGCGCCGCCACAGGGACCACCCCAACCTGGGCAGACAGGAGGCCCCACACCACGGTGCAGAGCCCTCTAGCCACCCGGGCCGAAACCACCCACGAGACAGCACCCCCAACGGCCAGAACAGAGACAACTCCCAGTCTGGCAGGCCCCCATGAGGAAACACAGGAGATTAAAAACTGACAGTCTAAAACAGTAAAATAAAGCAAAAAGCATAACGGCTAAAAACACAAGAGAGTAAAACATAAAAGCATAACGGCTAAAAACACAAGAGACTAAAACATAAAAGCATAAAGGCTAAAAACGTGAGAGATTAAAACAGTAAAAAAAAAGGATAAAGGATACAAGTGCTCTGGTTAGCACAACATAAAAGGAATTAAAAAGAATTTAAAAAATAAGTAAAAGCCTGGTTAAAAAGGTGGGTCTTGAGCCTCTTTTTAAAACCTCAGCAGTCTCCGCAACCCTGAGGTTCTCCAGCAGGCTGTTCCACAGTCGGGGCCCATAATAACTGAAAGCAGCCTCCCCGTGCTTTTTTGAACTAACCTGTGGTGGTTAAAAGGCCGGTGCCGGAGGACCTCAGGGTCCGCGGCGGCTGATAGAGTAAAAGCAGGTCAGATAGTTAAGAAGGCCCAAGACCGTTAAGACACTTAAAAACTAGTAAAAGAACCTTAAAATCAATCCTGAAACGCATGGGAGCCAATGCAGTGACTTTAAAACCGGTGTAATATGCTCCCGCCCTCTGGTCCTTGTCAGCACTCGTGCGGCTGAGTTTTGTAATAATTGTAGATTCGAGATGCTCTTTTTGGTAAGGCCAGAGAGCAGGGCATTACAGTAGTCTAAGCGACGAGATAAAAGCGTCAGCACCTCCGTGCTGGCCTGAGAGAGAAACGGACTGACTCTGGCTATATTCTTAAGATGGTAAAACCTATCTTTGTTATATTTTTGATGTGTGGAATAAAACTGAGCTCAGAGTCAAAAATCACACTCAGGTTTTTTACAGATTGTGATAGTTTAAAATCCTTTAACTTTGGTAAAAGTTTCTCCTTCTGGCCTTCAGGAACAATGAGTAAAACCTCTGTTTTGTCCTGGTTGAGCTGTAGAAAATTTGCTGCCATCCATGTCTTGATATCTAAAATGCAGTTAAAAAGGACATGAATGTAAACGTACTGAGTGTTTCTAACATGTTCTATGCTGTTTCTAACATGTTCTATAGTGTTTCCAACATGTTCTACAGTGTTTCCAACATGTTCTACAGTGTTTTCCAACATGTTCTACAGTGTTTCCAACATGTTCTACAGTGTTTTCCAACATGTTCTACACTGTTTCTAACATGTTCTACAGTGTTTCCAACATGTTCTACAGTGTTTCCAACATGTTCTACACTGTTTCTAACATGTTCTACAGTGTTTCCAACATGTTCTACACTGTTTCTAACGTGTTTTACAGTGTTTCTAACATGCTCTACACTGTTTCTAACATGTGCTACAGTGTTTCCAACATGTTCTACAGTGTTTCCAACATGTTCTACAGTGTTTCTAACATGTTTTACAGTGTTTCTAACATGTTCTACAGTGTTTCCAACATGTTCTACAGTGTTTCTAACATGTTTTACAGTGTTTCTAACATGCTCTACACTAACCTGTTCTACAATGTTTCCAACATGTTCTACAGTGTTTCTAACATATTCTACAGTGTTTCTAACATATTCTACAGTGTTTTCCAACATGTTCTACAGTGTTTTCCAACATGTTCTACAGTGTTTCCAACATGTTCTACAGTGTTTCTAACATATTCTACAGTGTTTTCCAACATGTTCTACAGTGTTTTCCAACATGTTCTACAGTGTTTCCAACATGTTCTACAGTGTTTCTAACATATTCTACAGTGTTTCGAACATGTTCCACAGTGTTTCTAACATGTTCTACACTAACATATTCTACAGTGTTTTCCAACATGTTCTACAGTGTTTCCAACATGTTCTACAGTGTTTCTAACATATTCTACAGTGTTTCGAACATGTTCCACAGTGTTTCTAACATGTTCTACACTAACATGTTCTACAGTGTTTCCAACATGTTCTACAGTGTTTCTAACATGTTCTACACTGTTTCAAACATGTTCTACGCTGTTTCAAACATGTTGTACAGTGTTTTTTTCAAAATGTTCTACAGTGTTTGTCAACATGTTCTACAGTGTTTTCAACATGTTCTACAGTGTTTCCAACATGTTCTACAGTGTTTCCAACGTTCTACAGTGTTTCCAACATGTTCTACAGTGTTTTCCAAAATGTTCTACAGTGTTTCTAATGTTCTACACTTTCTAGCATGTTCTACAGTGTTTCCAACATGTTCTACAGTGTTTCCAACGTTCTACAGTCTTTCCAACATGTTGTACAGTGTTTTCCAACATGTTCTACAGTGTTTCTAATGTTCTACACTTTCTAACATGTTCTACAGTGTTTCCAACATGTTCTACAGTGTTTCCAACGTTCTACAGTGTTTTCCAACATGTTCTACAGTTTTTCCAACGTTCTACAGTGTTTCCAAAATGTTCTACAGTGTTTTCCAACATGTTCTACAGTGTTTTCCAACATGTTCTACAGTTTTTCCAACGTTCTACAGTGTTTCCAAAATGTTCTACAGTGTTTCCAACATGTTCTACAGTGTTTTCCAACATGTTCTACAGTGTTTTCCAACATGTTCTACAGTGTTTTCCAACATGTTCTACAGTTTTTCCAACGTTCTACAGTGTTTCCAAAATGTTCTACAGTGTTTCCAACATGTTCTACAGTGTTTTCCAACATGTTCTACAGTGTTTCCAACATGTTCTACAGTGTTTTCCAACATGTTCTACACTGTTTCTAACATGTTCTACAGTGTTTCTAACATATTCTACAGTGTTTTCCAACATGTTCTACAGTGTTTTCCAACATGTTCTACAGTGTTTCCAACATGTTCTACAGTGTTTCTAACATATTCTACAGTGTTTCGAACATGTTCCACAGTGTTTCTAACATGTTCTACACTAACATATTTTACAGTGTTTTCCAACATGTTCTACAGTGTTTTCCAACATGTTCTACAGTGTTTCCAACATGTTCTACAGTGTTTCTAACATATTCTACAGTGTTTCGAACATGTTCCACAGTGTTTCTAACATGTTCTACACTAACATGTTCTACAGTGTTTCCAACATGTTCTACAGTGTTTCTAACATGTTCTACACTGTTTCAAACATGTTCTACGCTGTTTCAAACATGTTGTACAGTGTTTTTTTCAAAATGTTCTACAGTGTTTGTCAACATGTTCTACAGTGTTTTCAACATGTTCTACAGTGTTTCCAACATGTTCTACAGTGTTTCCAACGTTCTACAGTGTTTCCAACATGTTCTACAGTGTTTTCCAAAATGTTCTACAGTGTTTCTAATGTTCTACACTTTCTAGCATGTTCTACAGTGTTTCCAACATGTTCTACAGTGTTTCCAACGTTCTACAGTCTTTCCAACATGTTGTACAGTGTTTTCCAACATGTTCTACAGTGTTTCTAATGTTCTACACTTTCTAACATGTTCTACAGTGTTTCCAACATGTTCTACAGTGTTTCCAACGTTCTACAGTGTTTTCCAACATGTTCTACAGTTTTTCCAACGTTCTACAGTGTTTCCAAAATGTTCTACAGTGTTTTCCAACATGTTCTACAGTGTTTTCCAACATGTTCTACAGTTTTTCCAACGTTCTACAGTGTTTCCAAAATGTTCTACAGTGTTTCCAACATGTTCTACAGTGTTTTCCAACATGTTCTACAGTGTTTCCAACATGTTCTACAGTGTTTTCCAACATGTTCTACACTGTTTCTAACATGTGCTACAGTGTTTCTAACATGTTCCACAGTGTTTCTAACATGTTCTATGCTGTTTCAAACGTGTTCTACAGTGTTTCTAACATGTTCTACACTAACATGTTCTACAGTGTTTTCAACATGTTCTACAGTCTTTCCAACATGTTGTACAGTGTTTTCCAACATGTTCTACAGTGTTTCTAATGTTCTACACTTTCTAACATGTTCTACAGTGTTTCCAACATGTTCTACAGTGTTTTCCAACATGTTCTACAGTGTTTCCAACGTTCTACAGTGTTTCCAACATGTTCTACAGTGTTTTCCAAAATGTTCTACAGTGTTTCTAATGTTCTACACTTTCTAGCATGTTCTACAGTGTTTCCAACATGTTCTACAGTGTTTCCAACGTTCTACAGTCTTTCCAACATGTTGTACAGTGTTTTCCAACATGTTCTACAGTGTTTCTAATGTTCTACACTTTCTAACATGTTCTACAGTGTTTCCAACATGTTCTACAGTGTTTCCAACGTTCTACAGTGTTTTCCAACATGTTCTACAGTTTTTCCAACGTTCTACAGTGTTTCCAAAATGTTCTACAGTGTTTTCCAACATGTTCTACAGTGTTTTCCAACATGTTCTACAGTTTTTCCAACGTTCTACAGTGTTTCCAAAATGTTCTACAGTGTTTCCAACATGTTCTACAGTGTTTTCCAACATGTTCTACAGTGTTTCCAACATGTTCTACAGTGTTTTCCAACATGTTCTACACTGTTTCTAACATGTGCTACAGTGTTTCTAACATGTTCCACAGTGTTTCTAACATGTTCTATGCTGTTTCAAACGTGTTCTACAGTGTTTCTAACATGTTCTACACTAACATGTTCTACAGTGTTTTCAACATGTTCTACAGTCTTTCCAACATGTTGTACAGTGTTTTCCAACATGTTCTACAGTGTTTCTAATGTTCTACACTTTCTAACATGTTCTACAGTGTTTCCAACATGTTCTACAGTGTTTTCCAACATGTTCTACAGTGTTTCCAACGTTCTACAGTGTTTCCAAAATGTTCTACAGTGTTTCCAAAGTGTTCTACAGTGTTTCCAACATGTTCTACAGTGTTTTCCAACATGTTCTACAGTGTTTCCAACGTTCTACAGTGTTTCCAAAATGTTCTACAGTGTTTCCAACATGTTCTACAGTGTTTTCCAACATGTTCTACAGTGTTTCTAACATGTTCTACACTAACATGTTCTACACTGTTTCCAACATGTTCTACAGTGTTTTCCAACATGTTCTACAGTGTTTCCAACATGTTCTACAGTGTTTTCCAACATGTTCTACAGTGTTTCTAACATGTTCTACACTAACATGTTCTACAGTGTTTCCAACATGTTCTACAGTGTTTTCCAACATGTTCTACAGTGTTTCCAACATGTTCTACAGTGTTTCTAACATGTTCTACAGTGTTTCCAACATGTTCTACACCGTTTCAAACATGTTCTACAGTGTTTCCAACATGTTCTACAGTGTTTTCCAACATGTTCTACAGTGTTTCTAACATGTTCTACACTAACATGTTCTACAGTGTTTCCAACATGTTCTACAGTGTTTTCCAACATGTTCTACAGTGTTTCCAACATGTTCTACAGTGTTTCTAACATGTTCTACAGTGTTTCCAACATGTTCTACACCGTTTCAAACATGTTCTACAGTGTGTCTGTGTCCTACAGTTTTATCATGTTTTGTGTATCATAATGTGTGTTGTAACATCACACCTGAGGCTGTGACATCCTTGAGGAGAGGTGTAGTGTTGCCAGTGACATGTTGTTGCTAACCTGCTGGATGATGGAGGCTGAGTTGATGGTTGCTGTAGATGCAGTCGCAGATTTAGTTGCTGTTGTCTCAGACTGAAGCAACAGGAGGAAACAGGCTGGCTTCATGTAGTTTCTGCAACATGTTGCTTAATAAACATCAATAGTTTATTTCCAAATTGCTGCATGTTCCTTCCACGATACAGTTTGTACATGTAGCTGCTGTGGATGGAGCTGCAGGAGGTTCAGTTGCTGTGGTCCTTTTTGAAGCTTTAAAATTGAACCAACATGTTGTTATTAGATATCAACAGTCTCGTTGCTACAGTTGGTGTTTAGGAGCAACATAGTGGTCATCATCACACATCAGTGGTCTATTTCGTTGCCCTTCATGCAGCTGCTGTTGGTTGCATGAGATGTGTTGCGTCTGCAGCAACAGCTTGCTCTCTGCAGCGGTGGTCGCTGTCGCGGTGGTCACGGTGGTCGCTGTCGCGGTGGTCGCTGTAGCGGTGGTCACGGTGGTCGCTGTCGCGGTGGTCACGATGGTCGCTGTCGCGGTGGTCGCTGTAGCGGTTGCTGTCGCGATGGTCGCTGTAGCGGTGGTCGCGGTGCTCCTTCAGGTTGAAGCAACACTGCGGTAGTTGACCGTCATCAGCCTCATTAACAGTCCGCGGTCGTCGCGCGCCTCCGCTCTGACTGACAGCACTAACGTTAAGCTAACAAGCTAACAGGCTAACCGTCGGTGTGTCTCCGGTGTGTCGGTTGCTGGCTGCCGGTTGCGGTCCGGGGCTGGTCTCGGTGTTGGTGACTCACCGTCTCCCCTCCGTCTCTCTGCTGCTCACTGCGGCGCGCGGCCGGCGGCGGGAGCCCGGGTTACCATGGCGACCGGCCCGCAGCGGAATGACGGGAAATCTCCGACTGATGATGAACACCAGAGAGGATCGATCATCTGATCAATGACCTGGTCAGTTCATGAGGATATAAATAAAGTCCCGTGCTGTTCTCACGGTGAACACGTCACTCACACGCTCAGGTTCTTCAAGAGGAACACCTGCAGCCCAAACTCCCGGCTGTTGACATTTACACACCGGAAGTGGACAGGCGGTAAACGGGAGAGGAGCGTCACCGACCTCTGCTGCTGCACGTGCTCACACTGTCATTAATTACCATCTGTGGTTTTAATAACATCAACAAAATAAGCTTCATCAGAAACCTCTGACGTGTCACTGAGTACAGAACTGATACAACACGTACTTGTTGGGACGAGATGTGAACATGGCACCTGACGATTCGATGACAGGTGCCCATCTAAACTCAACAATAACCATTGTAACACAACTTCACTTATTGATATCTGGAGGAGCCATAATATGAATTTTAACCCAATAGAAACATTTGGTTATCAACACCTGAGTTAGCAGATTTTGTATCAGAGGCAGCAGAGTCCGGTTCACCTGAATGGATCACTGTGTGTCTGCAACCTTCACCAAGTGATAACAACAAGAATACACACTGGACATTCAATGCTGACCCGCTGAAGAGCGATGATGAGAACTGCAGCTTAATAAAAAATGTGATGCTAAAAATCAGATTTGATTCGACAGTAGTGTAGTACAGTTCAGGGGTCTTCAACATCTTTCAGGCCAAGGACCCCCAAACTGATGGAGAGATGGAGCAGAGACCCCCTTCTGTATACTACTATATATTTATTGTATAAAATTATGTTTTATATTAAACTGGGCCTAGTACCATCTATAAACGTACCTCGTTATTTTGCAAGTTACAAAATCGATCTACTTTATAAATCAACAGTACCTCGACTGCACCCTTTATTTATTCCAGACTGTCTTTTCTCAGGTGATAAATGTTGCAAAAACAAGTTTCTAAGAATCTTACGCTCTAAAGAATGTTTCTCTTCCCCTTAAAAAAAGAATTTATGTTAAAAAGATATTCTACTGATGCTTCTGCCTTTAAGAGAATTAAGTGTAACTATATAAAATTCTCTGTTCCACGTAAAGCTAAAGAAGTACACTTTAAAACAATGAGTGAGATCACCCATGCAGAGAACTCATGCACCTTAAATTTAATACTGATTTAAATGAATGTACATTCTGTAAAAATGGAATTGAAGGACCACCTCTTATTTTATTTTCTTGTAACTTTTCTGATTTCTTTTGGAAAAAATGTTATCAACCAGAACACAGTCTGTCTCTGTCAGCTTTAACCTAAAATAATATTAGATAATTATTTGGTATTATTTTGGAGGACTCAAAATCAGAATTTCTGTTAAACAAAATATTTTA
The DNA here is from genome assembly GCF_900880675.1 of Sparus aurata. Lineage (NCBI taxonomy): Eukaryota > Metazoa > Chordata > Actinopteri > Spariformes > Sparidae > Sparus > Sparus aurata. The sequence goes on along the minus strand of NC_044192.1, from coordinate 153,306 downwards.
TACACATGTTACCCCACAGTTCATGTTTTTTTCTTAAAGAGCTTTCTATATTTTTGGACCCCTTGAAAAATATGAAATCTAAAAAGGCACAGTGTCTGTACGAGCATTTGTCAGCTCTTAATCAGACCCCAGAAAATTATAATCATTGAATATGCGCAGTAGACCCCCCCATACACTGTGATGACGTCACGGATTTAAAACTCGCTTTGTCAGCTTATTGGACTTTTTATAAATATAAAACCCGCATTGATTAAGGGTTAGGAACTCCTCCGCGGTTTTTGTCCTGGTAGGAACAAGTTCTGTTTCCGTTGTTTCGGTAGGAACAGTTCTTCTGCGGCACGCTTTCGCACCTACGTCACTTCCTGTGAATCTCTCATAAAGAAAGGCCTGGCGGGATCTCCGTGGGCCAATTTTTTGGGTTTGTTCGGTGAATCCGGAGGGTATCGGAGCCATCAGAACCGCAGACATGGTGAGTGTTGACCGGGCGGAATGTTCGCGGGTTTCTCTCCGCGGAGCTGAAAGAATCTTTGACCGAGTCCACGGCTTTCTTTGAATAATGGCGGGACACTGAAGGAACGACTGCCGAACGTCGGTTAGCAGTTGCATCTCCACTTGGAGGTTAAATGAATCAGAACTCGGATAAATAATGAATTTATCTGCTGCCCTCAATGCTTCGGTCCATTAACGGGCATGCGTGTAAAAAAGCAACCGGTAATTTCCTGGTACAGGCTGCAGTGTTTGTCAGAAGTTAGCTCGCAGGTGTTGTGAGTGAAAAGTGTGCCTGGTTTAAATAACTGAAGTTTCACACATTCACCGGGTTACCGTGTGTTCGCACCGGGCAGGTTAATGTAGCCGGGTTACTACACGGAGCTAAACTAAGCTAACGAAGCTACAAGACAACGGAAGCTAACTACCAAACAAACAGGGTCAGACTGCAGCTTCACACGGACGATCAGTAGCAGCTCATCATTAACTCACTGCTGGTGGGAAGTTTACAGAAGGAGCTAAATGTTTTTTTAAGACTGTCCTGTCTCCACGAAACTCTACTTGAATGTTAACCGATTTAAGACCTCCAAACAGTGGCAGGTTCCAGTTAATGTGATGTCTCATCAGTTTATTAACCAGCAGCTTGAGTTTGATTCTGGAGTCTCAACAGTTTCTCTGAAAAGACGCAATTAAATAAACTGTGTCAGACTAAATGATTTTAAACTGGAGCTGCATGCAACAAAGTTCAACAGCAGAGAACCAAAAGAAATGTTCCTCACAAACAGTGTGTTTTTAAAGTAACACAGCAGCATGTGTCTAAAGATGGTCGTCACTGTGGCCTGTGTAGATCCTGGACATGAATCCTCCTCTTCCCCACCCTCCTTCACCTCCTCCTCTTCCTTCACCTTCTCACCCTCCTCATCCTCACCCTCAGCTGCAGGCCAAGAACATCTTTCACATAAAATGAAGTGAACTCTTCAGCGTGTTTATTAGCCAGGAGAAGAAGCCTATCAGTCAAGGAATCTGCTAAGCCACCAAAATCATGAATCTCTCTATAATGTCACAGTGATGCCTGTCTGTGATTGTTTTTCAGACGGTGGGGAAGAGCAGCAAGATGCTGCAGCACATCGACTTCAGGATGAGGTGCATCCTGCAGGACGGCCGGATCTTCATCGGCACGTTCAAAGCCTTCGACAAACACATGAACCTGATCCTGTGTGATTGCGACGAGTTCAGGAAAATCAAGTAGGTTCAACACTCAACCTGCACAACCTGGACCGAGTCGGGTTCTCCCCCTGATGACCATATATGTTTCTATGTTGCTGAGATAAAGACTACGTCAGGTAGCCCTCCACAATCAGCCCCCCCACATTGCCGACATGCTCCACCGCCACAACCTGTCCCGTACCCTCCACTTCTCCGACGCAAACTTCCTCACTCCCCACACAGAACCAAGCACAGAACCTGAGGCTGCAGAGCCCTTTCAGTAGCTGCTCCCTCCCAAACACAGACTGTACGGACCTCACGACCTCCACAAAAAAAACCCAAAACATGTTGCTTTTATTATTCTTTTTTAATTTTATTCCTCTTTTTAACCTGTAAATTGTCTTTGTGTATCCTTCAGGCCAAAGAACTCAAAGCAGCCAGAGCGGGAGGAGAAGAGGGTTCTGGGTCTGGTTCTCCTGAGGGGGGAGAACCTGGTCTCAATGACGGTGGAGGGCCCACCTCCGAAAGATGTAAGTTCAACCCTGCAGCCAGTTGGAGATGGAGCTGGTGTGATGGTGTCACCAGGACAGACTGCTAACAGCTGCTAGCTTTTAAATTCCTACGTCGGCCACCATATGCATCAACAGAATATCTGGTACAAATGATTAATATATGTCAAGTGAGAGGATCCAGGAGACGACGGAGCAGACGAGCCACACCACCTCCTGTCCACCCTGACCTGAAGAGTACACAAGATAATTAGCAGTAAAACATAAAAGCATAGACTGAAGAGACATTTTACAGAAATATAGATGGTAAAACAGGAGAGCAAGGATCCAGCGGAGCTCACGGTCTGATCCAGAATAAAAAGAGAGGAGGAGGTCTATAGAGAGAAGACAGTGACACAGTTTGAAGGAACGGAAGACAAAAACGTCTTCCTCATTTCCTTCAGCAGAGGAATCAATGCAGCACCTCCACTGGCTCCCGTCCACAGCCTTAATGTTATCTGTCTCCCCCTCCAGACCGGTATAGCTCGTGTCCCGTTGGCAGGCGTAGCTGGAGGACCGGGTGTGGGCCGAGCGGCGGGTCGTGGCGTCCCTGCAGGAGCTCCGATGCCTCAGGCTCCAGCCGGACTAGCTGGGCCAGTTAGAGGAGTGGGAGGGCCTTCACAGCAGGTAACCATGGCAAGCATCACAGTTGCGCTGCAAAAGTGTGTGTGTTTGTGTGTGTTGACAGCCCTCTGTGTCTGTCCAGGTGATGACGCCGCAGGGCAGAGGGACAGTTGCCGCAGCAGCAGCTGGAGCGAGCATCGCTGGAGCGCCCACACAGTATCCACCTGGACGAGGAGCCCCGCCCCCGATGGGCAGAGGAGCCCCGCCTCCAGGTGAGCATCTAAATGACACATCGCCATGGTAACAAGGAACCTAAAACAGGGGTGTGATTCTTCTGGATAAATCCAGCTTTTCCGACCTGAAAATGAGGCTCTCGTAAATCATCCCTCTTTTTGGGGGGGCGCGGCGACGGGTCGGCAGTTGGTAAACATAATGACTGGCCACCGCTGTCAACGTATTTTGTGCCTCTGATTCATGTCTTCATGTCATTTTGCAAGCAGTCCATTCATTTGTCACGACGGAACTTCATTCAAAGCAGAGCTCCACCAAAGAGCCTGCAATCGTTGCTGAAGGTGATCTGTTGTGTCTGTCAGTGTGTTTACATGCACAGCTGAGTCAGATTACAGCCATAGTTCGACTATGCTGCTCAGTCGGACAACTACAATCATCCGAGTATACATGCCAGTGAGAAAATTGAATTACTGGCCAAAAGCATGTCATACCCCGGTACGCTAGGTGGCGCTGTACCCATTTCAACTAGTGTTAACGGCGCATCTCCAGCTGACCTCTTTACGTCACCAGCTACTTCCGGCTCACGGCCCCGGGGAAAAATCTCGTGCCTGCGCAGAACGCAAAATCCAATCCGCTGGAAACGTATACATGCAGGAGTAATGCGACTTTCAATCCAATAATCTACGTGGTGTAATTCGACTATGAGAAATCCGATCCGGTCCGATTTTAGTCAGACTAAGGTGTATACATGCATCTTAAAAATCTGTTCATAGTCAGACTAACGCAGTAATTCTGTTTTCTTGAGTGTCATGTAAACGCACTGAGCGTCTCCTCTATAAGCATTCTGCTGCTGGATTTCCAGCGCCCCCGCAACATTTTGCAGACATGATTTCTGTAGGTTCAATATCACGGGGGCCAAATGGCGAATTTAAGTTGCACACAGTGAAAGCACTACACTCCAAGTCATCTTGAAATTGATTATTTTTGTCATTACTGCCATTTGTATCATTTCTACAAGTCACTGTTTAAGTTGAGTGACTGAAATCCTCGTCATCCTATTCAAAGGCCGCAGCAGGTGACTCATTGAACCGGGGTGAAGTTAGTTTCAGGTTGGATATTCGGTGGATGTTCATGAGCCTCGAGCTGAATCACTGAGACTGATTTAGGGACCGTCATTAGATAACTTGGCATAAATATATTAATACAAAATAATTGCAGTTTTTTTTTCAATATCTTCCACGTCATGTGACCCAGTGACTCCAAACCAGCAGCAGATTGTTTTAGTAAACTGGGTGAATGAGACACAACTGTTTCTATTGTACGTTAGTGCTTCTTCTATATGCAGAAATAATATTTTTTTTTTTTCCTCAATAACTTCCATGTCATTTGACCCACTGACTTCTGAAACAGATTCTGTTTCCATAAAAAATCTATAATAATAAGGAAATTAATGATAAAGTTCTTTAATGCTCAAGAGGTTCACATATTTTCAAGCAGCAATGTTAACTTCTACACTATTTTGTCTCATTTCTTAGATTCTGATTCTGAAAATGAATTTTTTATTTTTTTTATTTCACCAGTTAAAGGTTTTTTTTTCAAAATGTTCCCCTGGGGGGGCCCGGACCCCCCTAGTGTTTCTGGTTACCGACTCAGAGCAACTGCTACAAAATAAATAGGGGAAACACTGTTAAGAATTTTGGACGTGTGGGCCGAACTATTTCTTTCTTGGCTGAAGCCAACAATGGGACAAAGAAAATGTAAAGAGAGACATAGCCGTACAGGAGCCGTATATTTTCCTGCTTTTTTGTCCTTTTGCCATTCACACCTATGCTAAAAGGAGCAGTCATGATGTCATGTCTTTGATCAAAGACTTCATCACTTCCTCCTTCCTTAACTGCTGCTTGAAGCTAATTGGCTACGCTAACTCACAGCCCCCTCCTGTATGCTGATTGGTTGCTATTGGCCCCTCCCCCTACAGGTATGATGGGCCCTCCCCCTGGCATGCGGCCACCAATGGGTCCTCCAATGGGGATGCCTCCTGGCCGAGGAGCTCCGATGGGGATGCCCCCCCCAGGCATGAGGCCCCCACCCCCCGGCATGAGAGGTAAGCTGTTACCATAGAGACAGCTCTGGTCAGTCCTGTGAGGAGCCAATCAGAATGGACAACAGAGAATCTAAAATGATCTGATCTGACTGGCTTAGTTTAAAAACAGTGGACAGGTGATGAACACCTGCAGACTCACCTGCTGAGTCATCATTAGCTGAAGATGCCGCTCTCTCATTGTTAATTCATCACTTAATTTACTGAATACATCATGTGACATCTGTTCTCCTTTTGTAGGACCGCCCCCTCCTGGGATGAGACCACCACCCCGACCATGAAGAAGCCCGGCCCCCTCAGACTCACCTGTTGTATAGATTGTTTTGTTTTTTTAAGGAAAAGCTTGAGTGTTTTTGTTTTTTTTTTAAATAAAGTTTCATCAGGATGGTTTGACTGCAGCCCAGCCTCTGTTTCCATGGTAACAAGTTTATCCTGAAATAAAGACATTCATGATCAATCAGAACCACAGGAAGTCCTTATCAGATTGAATCTTTAGAGACATGGAACTGAACTGGAGTGTTTATTTGAAGGATTTCAAATGATTCAGTTTCTGACATTACTGTTAAAGGGATATTCCGGTGTAAGTTTAATCCATGGTCTAACACACCGTGAAACTGTTTTAGACTCCCTCTCGAGAGATCAAGTTTGCAGACCGCAGCTCAATGATGATCATTACTGCGGGACTCGCAGGGCTTCCCCACAACAAGGAAGGCTTCTCGGGTGGTGAGATTTGTTTATCTATTCTGACAAATACGGCAACTATATCAAATGTTTGATGCCTCGAAATATGTGCTGGGACCCTGTTTCTAATGTTGCTGAAGTTTGGTGCCGTTCTTAGCATTATTTGTGGCTTTTTGATGGTGGTTTTATATTTGGACCCATTTACTGCAGTGTATTGTTGTCGTGCGGTCGTTTCTAAGGATGCTAAATCTACGTTAGCTAGCGGTCTGCAAACTTGATCTCTCGGAGGGAGTCTAACAGTTTCACGGTGTGTTAGACCATGGATTAAATTTACACCGGAATATCCCTTTAACTTCAACGTTAATATTTGAGGCCTACTGGTTCCAGAAATCAACTTCCTGTCAGATGAACTGTTGTCACGTGGACACAAAATCGTTCTCCTTCGTTCACTTGTTAGATGGGGTAAAAACGTTGTCAGCTGAAAGCGGAGCTTCATTTTGAGCCAATGTGAATTCAATGATGAACTTTGACCTATGAGGTCACTGCCACAAGCAATAAGGAAGACTTTGTGTGTGTGTGTTCTCTGATGCAGTCGGTCTAAAGCTCTTCAGCTCAGTCTGGCTTTAACTCAAAACTCACACAATTACAGAGGAAACTGTTTCTGAGTACAGATGTTTGTTGGGCTCTGAAGGCACCGGATCATGCGAGTGTCTGGGATACTTGCTGACTGAGCAGGAGCGCCACCGGGCTTTGTCAGTGCAAGATGGAGCACCACACCTCAAAATGGTATCAGAAGGAAACAAGATGTCAGCTTTCATCAGTACACATGATGGAACACCTGTTTCTGACTTTGTGCTGACCACAGGTGGAGTCCTGCAGCGCCACCTCAGAGTTAAAGATGCTGCATTAAAGCCACGTGCACACACACTCCATGATCAGGCTGATGTATAACACTATATTAAATATATACATCCGTACAAACTTTAAGACGTCAGCCCCACGACCTCTGACCTGTGTCACACTGCTGAAACTGATCACACTGAAGCATCAGTAACTTATTGATCACTGATTCGGATTCAAACATCTTCGATACTGAGCTGTTGACCTGCCTGTTTCAATGAAATATCATTTTGACTGATTGATCAATGTGTTGTCTGCTCTTATAGATTTATATATTAGAACCCTAACTGTTCCATTAAAGAGGCTCCTCAGTTTCACTTCCTGTTCCTGTCAGATGATCCATTCACCATCTCTCTGGTTCTGGTCTCAGCACACACCGTCTCTCTGGTTCTGGTCTCAGCACACACCGTCTCTCTGGTTCGGGGTTCGGGTCAGTACTGTAAGGGTTATTATTTGATCAAGACGCATATAACTGACGTCATTAACCCTTATAGCCTCGTGCTTGCAAGACATCAGCTGATTGGTTGGTGTGTGGGGGTGTCACGTGACCTTGGTTGGTATGTGGGGGGAGGTCACGTGACCTGCTGTCATGTGACCTCCTGCTGCTGATGATCGTCGGCAGCTCAGTCACATTAAGTTTACCTGCTGAAGGAGACCAGGTGCGACAAACATGGTGAGTTGGTTGAATCTCCATTCAACACTCCGTTTGATTTTTACGTGTTTGTGAGTGAAAGTGTGGTCGTTGTTTGTGTGTTAGCAGTTAGCTTAACGTGTTTCCGGTTTATAAAGAGGTGAACAGAAACTAGGCTGTGTGTTTAAACTGTGTGAAATGAACTTGCTTCAGAAACTGTTTCAATAGACTGAAAGAAAATCAGCCATTAAAGTTACTTCCGGTTTGTTATCATGTGTTCAGGACTCTGAAAATTACCGTCGACTTCCTCAATTAATCAAACATGTCAGCCGCGCCTCCTGCTGTGACGTCAGACCACAGTGGTCATGTGTTGTCCACCAAACTACATTCAAAAATACCACCGTAAACTTAATCACTGGCTGCTTTAAGGAGTGATGTGTGGGACGGATGATAAACTGTTAGCTTCTTGTGTTGAATTGTCTGAGAATAACCATAATCTTTATTTTACATGTTTTTGACCTGCTTCCTGTTGCGCCTCCTGCTGTCAGGACCAGGTGTCACTGTAGGCAGTTTCATGGAGGAACTATTTCCTCTCTGCCGCATCACTGCGCAGAAGGAAGCATCTTCTCGTGGACCTGAGGCTAGTTTACTGAGCTAGCTAAGCTAACAGAGCTAGCTAGCATTACAGCTGAGCCGAGTATGACGTCATTGAGGTTTACATCCCGAGCACGAGCCTCTCTTCCAGTACTAGATACTTGCTTCCCTCTGCACAGTGATGTGGTTGGATAGTTTCCATATAAAAATGTTGTGCCGGTGATGTCACTTCCTGCTGCATTTCAGATGCTGGTGGTGGTGTTGTGTTGTTTCCTGTTCTCTCTACTGGGCGGTGATGCGGCTCCGGCTGCAGACGAGGTGAAGTACCTGCCCGGTCTGCAGAAACAGCCGAGCTTCAGACAATACTCTGGATACCTGAGTGTGGCTGATGGAAAACACCTGCACTACTGGTCAGTACCTGAGACGCACCTGACACGTCTGCATCGTTACAGTTGACGCCTGTTGATTTAGTCTCATCTAAATCCTGAACAAACTCAATGTGTTATCTGTGGACATTGTTCATAGTCAATTGACTAAAAGTCATGTGAGCTCCAGTACGTTTCCCTTATCTCAGTGTTGGCATGCCCACCTGAGCCTCTGTACACCCACCTGAGCCTCTGTACATCACCTGTACGCCCACCTGAGCCTCTGTACGCCCACCTGAGCCTCTGTACGCCACCTGAGCTTCTGTACATCACCTGTACGCCCACCTGAGCCTCTGTACGCCCACCTGAGCCTCTGTACGCCCACCTGAGCCTCTGTACGCCCACCTGAGCCTCTGTACACCCTCCTGAGCCTCTGTACGCCACCTGAGCTTCTGTACATCACCTGTACGCCCACCTGAGCCTCTGTACGCCCACCTGAGCCTCTGTACACCCACCTGAGCCTCTGTACGCCACCTGAGCTTCTGTACATCACCTGTACACCCACCTGAGCCTCTGTACACCCACCTGAGCCTCTGTATGCCACCTGAGCTTCTGTACATCACCTGTACGCCCACCTGAGCTTCTGTACACCACCTGACCTCTGTATGCCCACCTGAGCTTCTGTACATCACCTGTACGCCCACCTGAGCTTCTGTACATCACCTGTACGCCCACCTGAGCTTCTGTACGTCACCTGTACGCCCACCTGAGCCTCTGTACGTCACCTGTACGCCCACCTGAGCCTCTGTACGTCCACCTGAGCCTCTGTACGCCCACCTGAGCCTCTGTACGCCCACCTGAGTCTCTGTACGCCCACCTGAGCCTCTGTACGTCACCTGTATGCCCACCTGAGCCTCTGTACGTCACCTGTATGCCCACCTGAGCCTCTGTACGCCCACCTGAGCCTCTGTACGCCCACCTGAGCCTCTGTATGTCACCTGTACGCCCACCTGAGCCTCTGTACGTCACCTGTACGCCCACCTGAGCTTCTGTACGTCACCTGTACGCCCACCTGAGCTTCTGTACGTCACCTGTACGCCCACCTGAGCTTCTGTACGTCACCTGTACGCCCACCTGAGCTTCTGTACTGTCACCTGTACGCCCACCTGAGCTCTGTACGTCACCTGTACGCCCACCTGAGCTTCTGTACGTCACCTGTACGCCCACCTGAGCCTCTGTACGTCACCTGTACACCCACCTGAGCCTCTGTACACCCACCTGAGCCTCTGTACACCCACCTGAGCCTCTGTATGCCACCTGAGCTTCTGTACATCACCTGTACGCCCACCTGAGCTTCTGTACATCACCTGTACGCCCACCTGAGCTTCTGTACATCACCTGTACGCCCACCTGAGCTTCTGTACATCACCTGTACGCCCACCTGAGCTTCTGTACATCACCTGTCCCTGTACGCCCACCTGAGTCTCTGTACGCCCACCTGAGCCTCTGTACGTCACCTGTACGCCGACCTGAGCCTCTGTACGTCACCTGTACGCCCACCTGAGCCTCTGTACGCCCACCTGAGCCTCTGTACGTCACCTGTACGCCCACCTGAGCCTCTGTACGTCACCTGTACACCCACCTGAGCTTCTGTACGTCACCTGTACGCCCACCTGAGCTTCTGTACGTCACCTGTACGCCCACCTGAGCTTCTGTACGTCACCTGTACGCCCACCTGAGCTTCTGTACGTCACCTGTACACCCACCTGAGCTTCTGTACGTCACCTGTACGCCCACCTGAGCCTCTGTACGTCACCTGTACACCCACCTGAGCCTCTGTACACCCACCTGAGCCTCTGTATGCCACCTGAGCTTCTGTACATCACCTGTACGCCCACCTGAGCTTCTGTACATCACCTGTACGCCCACCTGAGCTTCTGTACATCACCTGTACGCCCACCTGAGCTTCTGTACATCACCTGTACGCCCACCTGAGCTTCTGTACATCACCTGTACGCCCACCTGAGCTTCTGTACATCACCTGTACGCCCACCTGAGCCTCTGTACGCCCACCTGAGCCTCTGTACGCCCACCTGAGCCTCTGTATGTCACCTGTACGCCCACCTGAGCCTCTGTACGTCACCTGTACGCCCACCTGAGCTTCTGTACGTCACCTGTACGCCCACCTGAGCTTCTGTACGTCACCTGTACGCCCACCTGAGCCTCTGTACGCCCACCTGAGCTTCTGTACGTCACCTGTACGCCCACCTGAGCTTCTGTACGTCACCTGTATGCCCGCCTTGACAGCTGTCCATCACCTGTCAGTACGTCACTTGACCCTGTTGTTGTCGTTGTTGTTCAGGTTGGTGGAGTCCCAGCAGAACCCGTCCTCTGACCCATTGGTGCTTTGGTTGAATGGCGGCCCCGGCTGTAGCTCTTTGGACGGACTCCTGACTGAACATGGACCCTTCCTGGTAGGTAACTCCGCCCACCTGACCCACACTACGTCAGTGTGATGTCAAAGCGACACCTGCTGACCTCTGACTTGTCGTCTCAGATCCAGGATGACGGAGTGACGCTGCAGTACAACCCGTACTCGTGGAACAAGGTCAGTAAATGTATTCCTAGTATGAACTGCCTGCATGCCGTCATGTGACTCAGGTGGTTTGGTCACAGGGTTAATGTTGGTGTAAATCCTGACAGCTGATTGGTTCACTGTCTCTGAGCAGATTGCCAACATGTTGTACCTCGAATCTCCGGCTGGAGTCGGCTTCTCGTACTCTGACGATCAGAAATACGTCACCAATGACACAGAGGTCAGTGATTCAGCTCCTGTTTGGCTCACAGATGTTCTCACCGTCAGGTGTTACAGTGTTTTGTATTTCTCCTCAGGTGTCGATGAACAACTACCTGGCTCTGAAGGAGTTCTTCCGTCTGTTTCCAGAGTTCAGTCGGAATGAACTTTTCCTCACCGGAGAAAGTTATGGAGGAATCTACATCCCAACGCTCGCCGAGAGGGTGATGGAGGACGCCAGCCTCAACCTGCAGGTACACAACAATACTGCAGAGCGGCACGGCGACACTGCAGCGCTGTCAGATCACTGTTATCTTGTGGGATTGCTAACATTAGAGACCTTGTCATGTTAGCCTTGCCCCCCTACCTGTCATGCAGGGTGTTGCCGTTGGAAACGGGATGTCGAGTTATGAGCTGAACGATAACTCTCTGGTGTTCTTTGCCTACTATCACGGCCTTCTGGGAAGTCGACTGTGGAGCGAGCTGCAGACGTTCTGCTGCAGCGACGGGAAGTGCAACTTCTACAACAACCAGAACCAGAACTGCACCACCAGCGTGAGTTTGAACTGGTTTCCTCTGGTCTGACTGATGAAACCAGGTCTTGTGTTTGAACTGGTTAATCTCACAATCTAAATTAGACCAGTTCAGTCTGAACTTAAATCCAGGTAAATCAGTTTCTCAGGTGTGTTGTTTCCTCTGCAGCTGTCTGAGGTTCAGGACATTGTCTACAGTTCAGGATTGAACATGTACAATCTGTACGCACCCTGTCCAGGTGGAGTCCGTGAGAGAGTCAGGTAACCTGTGACATTTGACCTCTGAATATGTTTTCTGTAGTGAACAGTCGTCCTTCGTTCAATACTGGTCGTCAGTGTCAACACTGCCTGACACTTTTCCTTGATGGAAAACGTCCTGAAGTCAATGATGAGACAGATGTGATGTAGTTTATACTTCCTGTCATTGACTTCCTGTCGCTGACTGCTCCTTGTCAGTATTGAACGAGGCGAGCTGGTGATCAGGGATCTGGGGAACTCTTTCATCAACCATCAGTGGACTCAGCTGTGGAACCAGGTGTGTATGATGTCACGTGATGTCTTTAAACTCACCTGGTAGTTGTATAAAAAAAAAAACAGGTTCTCTTCTGACTCTGTGCGTAGAAGTTACGAGGTCTGGCATCTCTTCACCTGTCCGTCCGCCTGGACCCGCCCTGCACTAACTCCACTCCCTCCTCCCTCTACCTGAACAACCCATACGTCCGAGCTGCCTTGCACATCAGCCCAAAGGCCCTAGACTGGGTCATCTGCAGGTAACATACCTGTACTCACCTACACAGGGGCCAGCCAGGGCCCTGGACTGGGTCATATGCAGGTAACACACCTATACTCACCTGTGATGTGTGCTTTGTGTTGCAGCTCTGAGGTGAATCTGAACTACGGTCGTCTCTACCTGGACGTCAGAAAACAGTACCTGAAGCTGCTTACTGCTCTGGTTGGTGAAAACCCGTTCTCCTTCTTAAGAGTTTTAGTCAATAATCAGAATTCACAAACTCACTGAAAGATCAGTTCTTTTTTTTTAAAGTACACCTTAAAGAACATGTCTAACCACTGACTGGCTGTGGTGTTTATGTAGCCGTGGTTTGTTGCTGTTCCAGGTGTGTCCTTGTTGAAAGTTTGGTTCTTTCTGCAGAAGTACCGGGTCCTGGTGTACAACGGGGACGTGGACATGGCCTGTAACTTCATGGGGGACGAGTGGTTCGTCGAGTCTCTGCATCAGCAGGTACCCTCATATTCAGTCATTCATCAGTTAGTGGATCTAGCTGTAGAGTCTGTGCGGTGGCTGGTCTTTCCTGCAGCCCCTTTCACACATGCACAATCCACTCAGGATTTATCCAGTTTACCCGGAGGAGCTGTATGTTGGTGTAATTCACCTCGCTGCAGGCGTCTGGTTTACCAGTGATGTCTGCGTTCTGCGGCGTTGCTGAGGGGGGATGAGGGAGTGAGTGTACTCTGTAGACAGACAGTAAGAGAAGGAGATTAGATTATTGTAGTAACTCACAGTGGCCACATATGAAATGCATTTTATGATTAAAAAAAAAAAGTGACCTCAACCCTGTAGCAGACTGCAACTTGGCCCCCAATCTACTGCACTTCTTAAGGCACTGCAAATAAATTGAATTTATTCAGCCCAAGACTCAATCTGTAGCTGCTCAACACAGAGGTCAACAAGGCCCTGTTAGATAGTGTTAACTTGACTGAAGCTTAATAAGCGGATGCAAACTCCGTTTGAAGTGGGTGATAATTTAAATAGCTGGCTCACATGACATCTTGGTCGTTCAGTATTATACCTACTACCTGTTGTACAACAGTAATTTTACATCTGGACGTGAAAGTTGTGCGACTGCTTGCTCATCTCCTGAAATGGTCCATCGGTAGGCGCGTTCAAGTTAAACTCCTGCTGACTGACTGCAGCAGCGAGATCTGCAGGCGACAGCAGGGGCGGGGCTACAAACGCTGCTATGAAGTCGGACACTCTCTCTTCCCGTAGACGTGACGTGACCTGGCTGAGCTTGCGGTGTTTGCCTTCCTCGTCTGGGAAGAAGTGGAGGAAATTGAAATTCCATTAATGTTTGAGGAAAATCAACAACGACTGCGATCAGTTTTCTTACCTGATGCTATGGGAACTCTGCTGGCCTTTTTCTCATATTAGTCCCCTTCGGAATTATTCAATCTGAGGTGTGTGTGTGTGTGTGTGTGTGTGTGTGTGTGTGTGTCACACATACACACACTGAATCAGATGCCTTGTCCTGCTGCACCATCTGATCACAGCAGAACAGCTCAGGATAATTCTTTGTATTATTAATGTGACGGGAACAGAAAGGGTTAATAAGAGTGGATAGTCCAGGTAACACTGGACACAGCAGGTAACCACTTCTCCATCATCACCACATGCTGACAGAACTGAGCAGTTTATTGACGACATCTTTCAGGGTTGCTGCGTTACATGAAGGATTTTATAGGTTTATTCATGTTGACTATTCCATAGGTGCGGCCACACGCAGCGTTGCGTGATCTTGAACTCGCCTATTATTTCCTGTTCAGATCCAGGGGGCGGAGTCCAGATTTGGAAATCCCTCTCCTAGCAGATTGGGATCACTGTGATTCAATCTGCCAGTGTTTTGAAATACTCAAACAGTCGGTGAGATCATTTGGAGCTTTGACTGAGAAAAGGGAGGTTTTGTATTGTAGATCAGGATGATCCAGATAACAAGTTTTCAAACCCCGCCCCCAGGTGTATTAACCTGTGTGTGTTTCAGGTGGAGGTTCAGAGGCGTCCGTGGCTGTACGATGACGACGACGGTCGGCAGGTCGGCGGCTTCGTCAAAGAGTTCGACAACATCGCCTTCCTCACTGTCAAGGCAAGCATCTTCATCATCAGCTGACCCTTCGTGACCCTGTGATGTCATATTTGTGTGTTTTGGGGGCGGGGCTCTACTGCTCTTCACCTTTCTGTGTCGTCTGTCATCAGGGGTGTTTTCCCACTCGCATACTTTCCTTTCAATACGGATAGCAGCTTCCTCGCAATGTGACACAAGTTCCACTGAGCAGAGGATTGTGGGTCAGAACTGTCAAAGTGTTTGGTGTTGGTACTGAAATGCAGGGCAGCTTTGAACTCTGCTGCTGACCTTTGACCTTTGCCTCTCTGTCCTCCTGCAGGGTTCTGGTCACATGGTCCCATCTGACAAACCAGTCGCTGCCTTCGCCATGTTCTCCAGATTCATCAAGAGACAACCATACTGACACCTGACCCTCTGCCCGGGGTCACCTGACCTTCTGCCCGGGGTCACATGACCCTCTGCCCGGGGTCACCTGACCCTCTGCCCGGGGTCACCTGACCTTCTGCCCGGGGTCACCTGACCCTCTGCCCGGGGTCACCTGACCTTCTGCCCGGGGTCACGTGACCCTCTGCCCGGGGTCACGTGACCCTCTGCCCGGGGTCACCTGACCCTCTGCCCGGGGTCACCTGACCTTCTGCCCGGGGTCACCTGACCCTCTGCCCGGGGTCACCTGACCCGAGTCCCTTTCAGGCTTCTGTATTTGAATTTCATCTGATTTTTTTTTTTCACTGCCAGCCACTCAACATAGCTCTGCTCTGTGATTCAGATTATTGTTGCAGGAAATGAAATGAACCTCAGCCAATCACAGCACTTCTCCTGGTTGACTCACTCTACTGGTCAACATGTGGTTGTCATTGAAATGAGCACTGCCGTCAGTCTGTACTGTTTTTTTTTTTTTTAAATGTAAAGCTGATTTTAAATAAAGTTTGATCTTCAACTTGACTTTTAATTTTGATCTGACAGAACATACGAACTGCAGTGAGAGCTGAAGCTAACAGTGTCATTAGAGTCTGCTGCAGAGACGGAGCCTTGCAATAAACGGCTGCTTTTTATCTTTATTTGGTTTCACATCTTTACAATCAATCAACAGCCATCTTTAGATGAGACCTCACGTATACAAACATGGGGTGTGTCGAGTTTAAGATAAAATTAAGTTATAACCAGTTATAAAGATGAATAAACTTTTCTTTTTTTTTTTGTTAAACAAAAGAAGGCGTTTGGGAGAAATATACATTTTCCACTTTTTCCAAACGTATGTTTCTGAAACCTCGTTGAAAATGTCATTCTTTCCATTATAAAGATTTCAAAGATAAGTCGTACTGGCTCTCTAGATGGAGCCAAAAAGCAGTTCATCTCATTCAAATTGAACTTTTGTCTGAAATATAATAATTAATTCTGAATAAATGTTATCCAAAAGGCATTTACTTTTGGACCGGTCCAGAACAAGTGATGCTGGTCGGATTCCTGACTGATGAGATTTTTATTTATTCATTTTTTTAACGTTTTTTTTTGGGGGGGCCTTTTTATATGGCATTATTCATAGAACAGATCAAGACATGACAGGAAACAGGGTGAGAGAGAGGGCGAGTGACACGTAGCAAAGGGCCTCAGGCCGGGACTCAAACCTGGAATCGAACCCGGGCTGCTGCAGCGAGGACAAAGCCTCTAACCAATTCTTAATCAGTCTTTTATACCCTAAGTGAGCCTGGATTGGAACATTATTGTTCTCTTCAGTTTCTTCCATCTCGCCTGGTCATCCTGATTGCACCAACTATACAAAATCTTCAGTCGGCCAATATATAAAACTCTTTCAGGCAGCAGAGAGCAAGTCCTCCCTGGTTTGTCGTCAGTTGAAGAGTTTGAAATCTTTTTTCCCCTCCCAGATGATTCGAGATAGTAATTAATCCCATTTATTGAATTGATTATCTGTTATCTCAACTGGAACAGTCTGAAACAAATATAGCACCTGAGCTAATATATTCATTTTTACTGACTCAATCTGTGACTCAAAACCTAAAACTGGGATTAAACTCCACATGTCTTCCTTTATCTTTTGGCATAACACATTAAAATTTGTATATATATATCTATATATATATAGATAGATAGATTGGTTCTTTCTAGCGCCCCAACACGTTAAAATTTAAATCATATAAATTGGTTACCACTCTCAAGATGTTTACTCCCAGATATTTAATATGATTTATATCCCAATTTAATTTGATCTTGGAGCTGATGATCTGGCTCAGTCTAAAGTTTAAACTTAATATTAGGGACTTTGAAATATTCAATTTGTATCCTGATACGGAGCTAAAGGCATCCAAAAATGACAACAATTTAAAGATGGAACAAGTAGATTAAAACGTCTGCAACTGGACTTAGTGGACTGCCCTGTCTGGATCCTCTTTCCAGGCCCAATGAGCTTGACACTTCTCCGTTTATTTTTACTCATTTATTATATAAGGCTTTAATAGTTTTAATAACATAACTGATTAAATTCAAATTTTCCTAATACACTAATACACTGGGCGGGCTCTCAGAGCGCCAACGAGCCGGCAGATGTTCTCACCTCCATCTTCAACCGTTCCCTCCTGCTTCAAGACCACAACCATCGTCCCCCTCCCCAAGAAGAGCCCACCCACCTGCCTGAATGATTACAGGCCAGTAGCACTCACTCCGATCATTATGAAGTGTTTTTTGTAGAGCGTGGTGCTGACCCACATTCAGAGCAGCATACCAGACACCCTGGACCCCCTTCAATACGCCTACCGGCCCAACAGGTCCACCTCAGACACTATCTCCACTGATCTCCACTATTCCCTCTCCCACCTGGAAAATAAAGACTCCTACATCTGTACGCTCTTTGTGGACTACAGCTCCGCCTTCAACACAGTCATCCCCGACAAACTCACCAACAATCTTGACACTTGGTCTGCACCATCAACCACCCCCACCCCACCATCTGTGACTAGCTCCTTGACTTTCTGACGGGCAGGCCCCAGTCTGTCAGGATTGGATAGGATTTTAGCCAGCATTACCACAAACATTGGCACTCCACAGGGATCTGTCCTCAGCCCCATCCTCTACACCTTGTTCACCTACGACTGTGCCGCCTCCCACAGAGAGAACACCATCCTAAAGTAAGCGGACGACAGACAGTGATAGATTGCATCACTGGCGGGGATGAAGTGGCCTACAGGAGGGAGGTGGCCGGTCTGGTGTCATGGTGTGAGGACAACAACCCTCGACACGGACAAGACAAAGGAGATGATACTGGGCATGAGGAAGAAGAGGAGGCCTCATCGGCCACTGTACATCCGGGAGCTTTAAGTAGAGAGGGTGAGCAGCTTCATATACCCGGGGCGGCCACATCAGTGAGGATCTCACCTGGTCACTCAACACCACGCAGCTAGTAAAGAGGTCCGACAGCAGCTGAATGTTCTGAGGAGGCTGAGGAAGTTCTGCATGTGGTCTGAGATCCTCAGCAGCTTCTGCAGCTGGATTGTTGAGAACATCTTGACCGGCTGCTGGTGACACTGTCTGGTGATCCGGTCCAAAGCAGAAGTGCTTTTGACTGACAATGTAAAAAATACATGCATTATGTAAACTTCTTGTTTTTGGAAGTACTGTTAAACATCATGTCATTCTGTCTATCATTTTTAACTATTGTGCTTTGGACCGCAAACGCCTGCAGAGAGTGGTAAAGACTGCTGAGAAGATCACCAGGATCCCCTGCCCTCTCTGCAGAGCATCTACCACTGCAGAGTCCACAGTATACAGTAAAGTATCCTGACATTACTTATCAAGTGTCTGGGTGACGGAAAGCCTGGAGCCGTTCCCTGAAGCCTCTTCTGGGCTTTCTGGTCCAGGAGGGAAGATGTTTTTTTCAGAACCGTCACCAGCATCCCCCTCTGCCATGTCCACCGTGGCTTCTTCAGCCGAGCTGTAAATCACTGTACCTTCATTGTCAAACACCCTCAGCCTGGCCGGGAATGGAGTCTGAAACCATATATTTCTTTCCTTCAGCAAAACTTTCGCCTCCGCATCCAGGTGTGTAGTCATGGTCCAGGTGCGTAGTCACGATGTGAGCGACCCTCTGAATCAGTCAGCTTAGCCTCCGTTTGTACATGAAGCTTCACCAGCTCTGATAAAACATCCTCTGCTGACTGAATTCAGGTCTCAGCTACGTTGATTCTTCCATTCTTCCGTACATTTTTTACAGTGCTGTTTAGTTGCTGACTGGAGTCCCTCCTAAATTCTTGTAGTTCTTTCAGTATTACATCCAGGTCAGCCTCACGGGTTGGTCCCGACTTGCCGTCCGGCTGCGTTCTGGTCTCCATGTTGCTAATGCCATTAGCTTGCAGTGGTTGACCTTTTTCTTCGTCGTCGTGTTTCTTACTTTGTGCGAGTATTTTCTTCCCCTTTCTGATGGACATAGTCACTCACACGCTATAATTTATCTTGCTTTGACATTTCTTTTATTAAATTCACGTTTGTCGGGCATCTTTTGGATGCTGCTGTCGGAGCCTGCTGCCATCACGTCGCTCGCTAGACCAGAAGCCCTGCAAGGCTCCTTTAATGGACCCTGATCATGCTGCATATTTCATCTGTAGTTTTGGCCTCTGGCTCAAATGTAGTTTCAGTTTTGTCCCGCAGAGAGAACAAGTCTGAGTGCACCTGCTCCAGAATATATTCAGATATTTCACGGTGTGAATTATTTAGATACATCACAATGACGTGAGGGTACATTACATAAGTGGACTCTTATCTAAAGCAACTTCTGATAAAATCATTCAAACATGAAAATACAACAGAAACATAAGATTTTTGTGAGAACACAAACTCATGAAATAAAAAACTGATTCAAGTGTAGAAACAGATGTTTGAGTCTTCAGTCTGAACTCAGTAAACTGACACATTAAATCGTTATGAAGCCTGAGAGTCACAGCTCAGGGAGAAGAGATCGCTGACTGACACCTGACGTTTCAGAGTAGACCCTGAAGGCAGCAGCAGGAGGTGACTTCAAGTTCAGAGTTTTGACTTTCAGAGTGACTGTGTGTGTGTTAGTTCACCTGCAGAGCTCACCTGGACTCACCTGTGTAGGTAAGACACTTCTCCTCATTCTGAGTCATTAAATCAGTGTTAACCTCACAGACACATTAACTTCAGTGAGTTAAGTTTAAACCAGTTTGTTTTTCCATCCTGTATTAAATCTTACAGACTGAAGAAAACACAAACAATAAATCGTTCAACTGTTTTTCTCTCTTATATTAAACACTTCAAAAATGGTCTTCAAAAAAAGTATTGAAAAAGAAAGTTAATTTTATAAAGCGAAGTTAAAACGATTTACATTTCTGTTCAGACATGAGGGATTACGTCATCATCAGCCTGTCTGACCTGCAGTATTTCTGTTCTGGATTCCTTTTTACTTTCTCTGCAGAACAGTAATGTGACGGCTGCTCAACAAACCCAGTTTACATATAAAAGGTGTCAGTTAAACTATTTACATGTAAATAAAAGTCAGTAGCATCAGTGGAAACACTTTGTTCTGATATGAATCACACTTTGGTCACATTTAGTTTTCATTGACAGATTTTATGATAAATATTTTTGACATCATCATAAAGTTTTTTATTGTCTAGACAACAGTTACAGTGATTGGTGGGCCATGGACCAATCACTGTCCAGTGGGCGGGGCCATGTGAGCGTGCTCAGTTGCTTCCCGCCCTCAGTGGGCAAAGATGTTGTTGTGGCTGTGGTGAAGCCCCTGAGAGCCGCCCTGGGAAACCCTGACACCTGCAGCCGGCTTTACACAGACAGACAGGTGTGTGTGTGTGCGTGTGTGTGTGTGTGTGTGTGTGTGTGTGTGTGTGTGTGCGTTGGTGTGTGTGTGTGACCTGTATGGAAACTTCCAGGTGTTGATGTGTAATCAGTTCAGTGTTTAAGTCTTAAATCATTGACTGTGTTCACAGAATGAACTCTCATTTATATCAGTGAGGGTGGACAAAATAACAGAGCCACTTGTCCGGTTCTGACCTTCATGAGGACGAACACAAACTGAAGGTGACATCAGAGCAGCAACACGCTGTAATTGGTTAAAGAAACAGCCATGTGTGTTCTCAGGTGAAGTGGACGATGGAGGTGTTGTGTTACGGTTTGACTCTCCCATTGGATGGAGACACTGTCAAACTGTGTGTGGACGTCTACACTGATTGGCTGATGGCCCTGGTTTCCCCCAGAGACTCCATCCCTCTACCAATCAGCAGAGAGCCCGACCTGTACATCCAGCAGATCCTCCGACACCTGATCAGCCTTTTCGTGCCCAGGTAGACTGTCACACCTGGAATGAGGCTGGAAAATATTGGATGTCACAGTAGCCTTCAAAATAAAAGCCAGAATTGTACTTTCAATGTCAGCGTATTTGTCCTAGTAATGAGTTAATTTAAACAGAGATCTGCTGTAGCTAACGAGCACTAGCTTAGCTGAGCTGCTGGCTAGCTTGGAGGGACACAATCAGCTTTTGGTTTCAGGCTGTTTTCTCCCCCCAGGTCAGACCAGGTGAGTCCGGTCTACCTGTCTCTCTGTCAGCAGGTGTTGTGTGCAGTTCAGACATTGGCCAGAGACAGCGCTGTGATGAGCAGAGACACCTGGGAGACGCTGCTGCACTTCCTGCTCCGCATCAACCACACAATGCTGGCTCCATCCAACACTACAGGTGAGCCAGCGACCGCGCCCCTTTCTGTTATCATCTGTCTCTAACCTGTCTGTTTTCACCTATCTCTCACCAGCTTGTCTCTCTGCAGGTGTTGTGTCAGAGCAGCTGTCTCACCTGTCAATGGTGGTGCTGTTTGAGATGTGGTTGCTGTCTTGCTCCCGGTGTTTCCCGTCTCGCTCTCTCTGGTTGACGGGCCGACAGATGTTGAGCAGCTGGAGACATCAACCTGTAGTGGTGGAGCAGTGGTGCAGAGTCAACACTGCCCTGACCTCCAGGTAACAACCTGGAAAACAAACAAACAAGCTTAAAAACATGCAAACATGTTTTGGTTTGCTTTGTTTGTCCGTCTGTTTGTTTGTCTGTTTGTTTGTTTGTCTGTTTGTCTGTTTGTTTGTTTGTTTGTTTGTCAGCAGGATTACAGATAAATATCGGTCCGGATTTTCATGACATGTAGTGAAAGTGTGGATCATGTGATAAGGAAAAAAAACAAAAAACTGGAATAATCAATAAATATAAATAAAATCCCAGGTCTGCTGTCACGCCCCAGCAAGAGCACGACTCTCATCTACATCAGCCGACTGGTGCCACCATCGCTAAGAGCAATCAAAGTCCACTCAGCGAGGTCGCGACTATTCTCTGTTTTGGCACCTCAGTGGTGGAACGAACTCCCGACCAATGTCAGGACAGCAGAGTCACTCTCCATTTTCCGCAAAAGACTAAAGACTCATTTGTTCAGACTTCACCTCAACCCCGCATAGCATGACTATCCATCTGTTTCCTCGGAAGCCTATGGGGGCTGCCATGACAGATAACTACTTCCGCCGACGGTTTTCTGTTTCCGGTTGCCTTGCAACTGCGTGACTGACCGCTGCCGCTAAGCTAGCCCTAAACAACTAGCGTTAGGTCATAAGTGCTAAATTGTTTTTAAAATGAGCTCATGTACAACATGTGCCGTTGTTGGTTGCCACAACAATTCATGAAAATTGAAGTGTTTTTCAGAAATGTCTCGTGTAGTACATCAACAACTTAGACAAACTTGTCCGTGCCCTGCGCCCTACACGCCATGCTGAGGAAGGAAGGCCAGATGGCCTTGCCCCTAATGTGACAAAATTCCCACCCTGGTCGTTGGCATCTCGGATTAGCTCCTGTGGCTGCTGTGCTCAGTCCTGTCCTTAATAAATCAGGTGATTGTTCATGTGGGGACAAAAGATTCAGCTCATCAGCACTCAGAGCAGCATAAAAATAATTTTAAGACCTTCTAAAATTGTGTACAGTCTGTTGTTAGCCCCAGCCCCCTACTGACACTGGCTTCTTATCATAATCCTCTACCTGAACACATGGCTCCAGTCAACCTGAAAAGCCCATTACATAGGTTTTATTGACACAACTTGTTTTGGGACCAGCCCTCCCTCTTCAGAGCTAACTGATTACTCCAGCAGGCTGGATTACTGAACGTGGCTAACTTGCAGCGATCTGTGCAGTCTTCTACACATGACTGACTGTTTACATCCCACCCACCCACACCGGAACCCCTCTCTGTGTTTATGGTGGCATCTCAGAGTTCTGTCTCCAATGAGAGCTCCCCCTACAGGTTCCTCCTACCATTTACACCCCTATCTGATCACACACATTTTTCTTTTTTTTAAATATTTTTTTGGCCTTTTATCGGCTTTATTGATAGTACAGCTGAAGATAAGACAGGAAACGGGATGAGAGAGATGGGAGAGAGACACGCGGCAAACCCGTCCCGCCACAGCGAGGACAAAGCCTCTGCACATGGGACCCCCGCTCTACCAACTGAGCTAAACGGCACCCCGACACACATTTTTCTTTTCTGCTTCTAGTCCTAAGCCTCCCACTCCCACACCAATAGACATTCCAGTCAGAATCACTGTGGGATCCTACAAAAGACCTAACATTAAGAAAAATAGAAAATGTGCCTACACCAGTCATGATGAATTAACACATTGTGCACGGCAGCATCAGCCACAGAAACTGCAAATGGAACTTATTAGTTCCCTGCCAAACAAAGCCTTCCTGTTCATTGACCTGACTAACTGTAGAATGCACCTTGATTGCATATTTTTATCTGAAACTTGGCTGAACTCTGATGCATCCGCTGTCCTCATCGAAACAACCCTGTCAAACTATGACTTTCCATATTCTTGCTGACAGGGAAAGAGAGGAGAGGATTAGCTACTTAAGCAATATTACCTGAGAGGGTGTGCTTTTATGAGCACGACAGTGATCCGGTTAGGACCGAGGCGCTTGCGCTGAGGCCCGCAAGCAGCACTGAAGTTTTAATATTGCGATTATACAACTAATACCAACAAAAATGAAATTTATAATCAAAATATGTCCATGTTGATGGATATTTGCTCTCAAATTTTAAAGGTTTTTGCGAGTGTGCGTTACGTTTCCATGGAAACACATGGGGTCTGACTAATAACTGAAACAAAATCAGTCACGTCAGTTGACTCATATGTGTAATGGAACGTAGTTTACCACTCCAGCAAATATGCCAACCCTTAGTAACGACCTAGCAACAGAAAGGATTTTCTAGTCCCAGATGATGAACTCTGAGCTCACGTTAATGTTTTATTGCGGTCTCGGAATTTCCCAAACTAAATCAATACTGCACAGATAAACAGAAGATGCTTATTTTTATCGCACAAGTTAGAACAAAGACGTTGATTTTTTTTCTTTTATATTTTTTATAAAATGTTTTCACCGCGGTCACAATAGTGTCTCTCACACTGAAGGGAAAATAAATAATAGTCGGGGCGTTTATTTGTTTCAATCACTTAACAGACCAGGTGTTTATTTGGGACCAGGGGGCAATTTGGGACAGGCGTTTAATTCCTTCCTCACAAAAATCCGGGATGAAAATGTCACAAACTTCTCCAGCTTCTCAGTGAATTCTCCAGCATCCTGCTGGGCAATAGTTGTCTTCTGCAGGTGAAGTTGTTGCGGTGGAGGAAACGGTTCAGCCCACCGGCACTCCCTGCAAACTCCTCATCTGTGCTGTCACTCAATTAGCCACTATACAAATTACAACAAAATTCTTACTGTTGGTGATTTTAGCTTGCACATAGACAATACAAATGACGTAAGGGCTACTGATTGTATTAATGTATTAGATTATTCTATAAGATCTTGGTTTCACACATGTCTGTGGAACAACCCACAATCGTAGCCATACTCTTGATTTGGTAGTTAGATATTCTTTGCGACCACTTTTCAGAATATAATGAGGTGCTAAAAAATGCCAGACAGGCTCTCCTCTCCAAGCTCATAAGAACCAAAACAATCTGAGGGCCCTATTGACAACCATTGACAGCCTGATAAACCCTTCTTCTACATACCCAAGCAACTTCTTCTCAAATACTAAGTGTAACAAATTTTCAGCCTATTTCAGAGATTAGATATCAACAATTATAATGAATATTATTCAGACAAGGCAGTAAGTTTTAGAAATCACTAAGCACTTTCAATATACTGTGCAGCTTTTTACTCTGGTGGATACAGAGGTGATTTGAAAATTGGACCAACCCTAACCCTCTTCATGCCGCTTGACCCCATTTCTATCACAACAGTTTTTAACTGCCTTTCAGAGGAATTGAAGCGGGATACGTCACTGCGCAGTGTAGACATACAGTCATTTATCTGAAATCGGCGGGCGGGTGGGTGCGGAGAGGTTAAAGACTGCCATGTTCGGACCACTACTCAAAAAAACTCATTTAGATTCCTCATTTTTTAGTAACTACCAAACCATATCCAACCTCACTTTTTTGAAAGATTTTGAAGAAGTTGTCTCTGAACAGGTAACACTTTTATTTAAAACAACAGTATATTAGTATATTTGAGAATTTTCAATCTGGTTCAGCACAGGATAAGGTGGAAAATGACAGAATGAATACTGATTCAAACACATTTCAGTCCTGGTTCTCCTAAATCTTAGTGCAGCCTTTGATTCCATTGACCATGAAATCCTACTAAAAAGACTTGAAAACTGGGTTGGTCCATCAGGAAGGGTTCTAAGATGGGTTAGGGTACTCAGGTTTTACTGTTACACAGATGGCACCCAGTGATACATTTCAATGTGATATGATATGATTTAGCCCAATTGATATGTTAGTGCAATGTTTACACGAGATAAATGTATGGATGTCACACACCTTCTGAACAAAGACAAGACAGAGATTATAAAACTTTGGGGGAAAGCCCAGAGAGAGCTACAGTCTGTACACCTTAAGTCCAAGTACTAGGTCAAATACATAGGTTTATCCAGAGATCTTAGAAACATTACTTAGGTTAAATCATTTCTTTCTCAGGCCAACAAATGAATGCATACTTTTATAACATCTAGACTTGACTACTGTAATGCTTTCTTGTTTTGTATAGACCTTAAAAAAGCTGTTGGCCACCAACAACTAATGCAGCAGCCAGAGTCATAAGAAGACCAGACAGAGAGCACATGTAACACCTATTTTAAAGTCATAACATTGGTTGCCTATCAGTTGTAGGGTTAGGGTTCTCACAAGAACTAAAACCCACGGTGAGGCGGCATTTAGCCACTATGGCCCCCGCTTGTGGAACAGCCTGCCGGAGAACCTCAGGTCTGCAGAGACTGTTGATATTTTTAAGGGAAGGTTAAAGACACACCTTTTTAATCAGGCTTTTAACTAATATTTTAAATTCTTATTCCATTCTTATGTGGTTCTATCGTATTTTATGTTGTTGTTCCTATCTTGTTTTGTTTTTGTTTGTTTTTTTGTTTTTTTTAAACAATTTTCATCTTAAATAATTTTTTTTTTATTATTTATCTTCGATACTATTTTATTTTATTTATTATTATCTTATGCATTTTATCCTTTTAACTGTTCACTTCTTTAAATTATCTTTTGTCAGGGTTTTTATCCTATCTTATGTTTTTAGTTTTTAAGGGTTAACTCCAGAGTTTCCTCAGGGGGGTCCTCCACACTGGGAGCTGTGTCTGGGATGCTGCTGGGGGTGCTGTCCCTGGGTCCCTTTGGCCCAGCCAGTCGTTGTCTGTCAGGGTCGGGGGGCCTGGGCACTGGTGCCCCCCGTGGCACAGCCTGTGACTCCTCCCAGTGTGGACGGCCCCAAAGGTGGCGTTTCCTCAATCCTCAGTGCCTTGCCATGTCTCCTTATTTCCTGTAGTAAGTGTGTGTGTGTGTGTGTGTGTGTGTACGTATGTGTGCATGTATATAGTACGGAGGGTGGGAGGGAGGGGCTTTCTTTATTATTGTTTTATGTTTCCTGTGTAAAGCACTTTGTGCTACATACTCATGTATGAAAAGTGCTTTATAAATAAAGTTGATTGATTGATTGATTGATTGCTGACCTTCTGGTCTGTGTCTGTTTGTTCTGATTGCTGTTGCTGATCTTCTTTTAGTTGTTTTATGTGATCAGTTTGCTGCTGCTCACCTTGTGGTTGTTGTTTGTGTGTTCAGATGGCTGCTACTGACCCTTTGTTGATTTGTGTGTTGAGATTTCTGCTGCTGACCTTTTTATTGTTGTGTGTTTAGATGCCTGCTGCTGACCTTCTGGCTTGTGTTTGTGTGTTCACAGTGCTGTTTCTGACTCTCTGGTTGTTGTTTCATGTGTTCAGATTACTGCTGCTGATCTTCTGGTTTGTATATGTGGACTCAAATTACTGCTGCTGATTTTCTTTTTTGCTTTTTGTGTGATCAGGTTGCTGCTGCTGACCTTCTGGTTTGTGTTTGTGTGTTTAGATTGCTGATGCTGTCCTTCTGGTTTGTGTTTGTGTGTTTAGATTGCTGATGCTGTCCTTCTGGTTGTTGGTTGTGTGTTTAGATTGCTGATGCTGTCCTTCTGGTTTGTGTTTGTGTGTTTAGATTGCTGATGCTGTCCTTCTGGTTTGTGTTTGTGTGTTTAGATTGCTGATGCTGTCCTTCTGGTTGTTGATTGTGTTCAGATTGCTGCTGCTGACCTCGTGGCTTGTGTTTGTGTGTTCAGGTTGTTGCTGCTGACCTTCGGTCCAGCCTTCCCTCGCTTTGAAGTCCCAGATGAAGATGCTGCTCTGATCCCTGTAGAAATGGATGACCAACGAGTGTCTCACACTTGGTTCAGGTTCCTGCACCTGCTCAGGTAACACTCACTATCGCTAGTGACATCAAATTGGTTTATAGTTTTTATTCATGTTGTGCTCTGGAAACATTTGTTTATCATATTCCATTATCTAAAGAGTTAAGTTTATTGTTCAGCTTCATGTTTTAAAGTCACTTCATGAGAAATATTTCCATAACTCTCAGTTAGACCTGTAGACAGCAGTGATGGACCTGCTGTCTCTGTTCCATTTCTTTGATTCAGCTGCACAGTGATTAAAAGACTGATGAAAATAAAGATGTTTTTTATCTGATGTCTGGTTGTCATCCTGACATGTATTTTCTTCTGAGGATTCTTCTGAGGATTAAATTTAGCCTTTTTATTGACACTCAAGACCACCTACCACTAAAATAAATCTTTTTCCAGTAATCCAGTGGACCTCAGTCGTCATGTGGTTGTTGGTTCGACTCCATCCTCTCAGGAGGAGGCATTAAGAGGAGACAGCCTACTGCCAAAGATCTTCTTTAGAGCCATGAGAGGAGTCAGCACGCTGGTTGATGCCTTCCTGGGTACACCTACCTCTGATACCCACCTGACCTCTTACTTGCACCATTTACACACACCTTGCACCTTCATGTATTGTCATTTTACAATACATAGTTGTACAACAGAATGAGTGTGTGCCGATGATGAGTTCAGGAGTCTAGACCTCTGGAATGAAGCTGCTCTGTAGTCTAATGGTATGGCAGTTTTTTCAGATGGCAGCAGGGTGAACAGACTGTGGATTGGGTGGCTGTCATGTTTAAGACATTTCACCTCACTGATGTCACTGATGCTCTGTAGATGGTACCGATGATTTTCAGGGCAGTTTTAATCCACCACCTCTCAGCAGGAGTTTACTGATTTGGTCCGGTCCTCTGGAGGAGGAGCAGAGTTCACAGCTGAGTCTGTGTTGAGGGGATTAAATGTGTCCAACTCACCAGGCAGCATGGCCTCACACATGAGCCTGCTGCTGTAGCCTGTGATGTTCTGGATCTCCTGCCACCTATCTTTAGTGCTCTTGGTGTTTAGGTCCTCTCCAGTCTTTGATGATGTCTCCTCTTTGCCTCCTTGATGCAAGCTTTTAGCCTTACAGGCCGAGCACAATGGATGCCTGTGTACTTTGTGGTGGCCTTGTTACGAAGCTGCTGCAGCTCACTTGTGTGTTTGTGTTAAGATAAGCCACGTTTAAAGCTGTGTTGCTGCAGCTCCTACCCCTACCTTTAACCCTAATCCTAACCCTAACCGTAGGGGTAGGGATAGGAGTGCACAGGAAAGTAACTGCCCCACACCTGTTGTACGTATCCTCTTCATGTCTGGGACAAATTCTATACATATAGACATCAAAACTGTTGTAAAACACTGGTATGATGGTCATATGACTGACTACAAGTTGTTTTCAGGTCGATTTTTGCCGTGAACCGCATGTGTGTCGTGATTGAAATAAGCAAGACTCCAAATCTCTAGATGACGTGATGGGGCAGCACGTCTCAGGTATCCAGTGTGAACGGTCTAACCTGTGAACATGGTCACCAAAATGAAAGGCAGAGGTAATGTACCAACACTTCACAAGTATCCAGTGTGCCCAGCCTTGTACCCTGGTGGTGATGTAAGCTTCCTTGTCATCTGACTGAAAGGCAGCTTTTTGGCTCTGAAAAGAGCCCTCACCTCTCCACTCATTAAGGCCTTCTGGATGGAGTATGATCTTACTGTTTTTGTGATCAACACATCATCAACACTTGCTGTTATATGATGTAACTGAAGATGTATATTCCTCAGGAGTGATGTTGTTATTCTGTGTGGCAGCATCTCTGAACATTTGTCAGTCTGTTCACTCAAGACAGTCCTGTAGGGCTGCTAAAAGGATAATTACATTTTACAGCCTTAATTTTTTTTTTCACCAATATGTGAGCAAAACATTATGTAATTCATGTGAAAAGTGACTGTTGTTTTTCTGCAGGTGTGACTGTGGTCAACAAGGAACCAACACAGCGACTGCTGTCAAACACTGGTATTCACACATTACACACTGGTGTTATTCCTGCCATTGTTGTTGCTGTTGCTTTTGTTGTTATTGTTGCAGTTGTTTGTTGTTGCTGTTGCTTTTGTTGTTATTATTGTTGTTGCTGCTGTTATTATTGTTATTATTGTTGTTGTTGCTGCTGCTGTCGTTAATGTTGCTGTTATTGTTGTGTTTGTTGTTTTTGTTACTGCTAGTGTTATTGTTGTTGCTGTTGTTATCATTGTTGTTGTTACTGTCGTTGTTACTGTAGATCTTATTGTTATTGCTGTTGTTGATGTTGCTGTTATTGCTGTTGTTATTATTGTTATTGCTGTTGTTGATGTTGCCGTTATTGTTGTTGTTACTGTCATTGTTGCTGTTGTTATTATTGTTGTTGCTGTTGTTGTTGTTATTGTTGTTGTTGTTGTTGCTGTTACTGTTGTTGTTACTGTTATTGTTCTGTGTTTCATCAGGACTACCACAGAGCATCCATTTCAGAGATCGGTTGCCTTCTCTTGGTAAACCACATTAACCCAAACTGATCAGGTCAATCTAATCAATGAGCTAATCAAAGGGGAGCTGTGTGAGTCATCTGGCAGCAGAACCAGAGTCTGTTCTGGTCTCTGTTGGATCCGTGAGACAAAAATGTTTGATGATAATGATTTGATTGATAAGGGTGATCAAACCTAAACATTCAATGTCACCTCTGACGCGTAGTTCTCAGTTTGTTTGTTTTCACCTGACCTGTCCCAGGTGTTGCTGTAACCAGAAGCCCATTCAAAGACCGCCTCCCTTCCTATGGTAAGCCCCGCCCACCTGCCTCCCTAACCCTATTTAATTGGGGGTTTTGATCACCTGCTCTCTTGGCTCCTCAGGTTTGTCTCGACCTCGTTCTGGCAGTGCCCCACCCACCCCTGTGAACATACTGAGCATGCTAAGTGCCCCTCCCTCCACCACCTCCCCCCCTCCACACAGCAGACAACTAAAACCTGCAAATGTATCAAAGGCAACCAGCAAACCTCCAACGGTGGGCCGAATCTGCTTACCTGTCCATGTACGTGAGTCTTTACTTGTCCAGGTACACTTTTGATAACTTCATTCTTTTCCCCCTCAGACATCGTCCTCCCCCCATCACTGGAAGACCTCCTCCCAGCCTCTAGCCTCCATTACCCATCTGTGCTCCTCCCCCCGACCCTCCCCCTCCACCCTCAGGTGTAACGTGGACTCCCTACTTCACCTGTTCGGCTGCTGGCTGTTTGATGCTGCGCAGACCAACCACAGTCAGTACCCCACACAGTACACACAGTACTAAATACAGTACACACAGTAATACACATGCAGGTACTTCATTCTCTGCGTACTGTTATTGCACAGCAGGTCACAATCTACCTGAGAAACTTTGTGTCTATCCAGCTGGTCACTGTGATGTCACTGTAATGTCAGACAGGTGGGCGGCTGGTCGGAGTGAGGCCTGCGGGACGCTCTGCAGAATCTTCACCTGTAAAAAAACTGCAGAGGACATCCTGCCTGTCTACCTGTCCAGGTACATGTTTGTCTGCCTGTACAGTTATGTCTGTCTTTTTTCTTTCTGACTTTGTTTCTGTGTGTTCTTTCTCCTCTCTCTGACCTGCAGGTTCTACCTGGTTCTACTGCAGGGTCTCCAGGTCTCGGAGGAGGCGTGTCCACCTGTTCTGGCCTCCATCCTGCTGAACTCCACCTGTCTGTTCTGCTGTGATCTAAAAGGAGTCAACCTGCTGCTCCCTGCGTTTATCTCAGCTGTGGAGAATGTGCTGCTTGACAGGTGACAGTAGCGCAGATATTACAATAGTACCTCTGCAGACAGGTGTGACTGCAGGTAAATGTCTCTCTCTCTTCTGTGTCTGTGTCTCTCGGCCAGAGATCTGCTGAGGTTTAAGAATTTCGTGAGTCCTGTGGATTTGAGACGAGCCTCCATCTTTATCTTGCTCTCCCTGCTGCCCCTCCCACTGCACTTTTCCTCTGTCCAATCAGAGGTAAGCTTCTATCCACCCTGTTAAACATCTCGCACACCTTCAGACCTGGACCTCACAGGTGAAGTAAGAAAATTCATTGATAACCACAGCTGTGTGTGTGTGTGTGTGTGTGTGTGTGTGTGTGTGTGTGTTCAGGTGTTGTTAGACGGACAGTTCAGTGGTGGTGATGTCACAGCAGGTACCTACCAGTCTCTGAAGCCGCGCCTCATCAGTGTTCTGATTGAAGCTCTGCACACAGAGACCGACGCCTCCAACACACAGATCATACTCGGTCAGTCACAGAGTATTGATTATTGATTATTCATCGGTAACTCATCGAATGATCTCATGTGACAACTCGCTCTAATGTTAATTTTTTGCTGAAATCATTCACTCATCATATTGATCAGTTTTCATATTCATGTGTGTGTGTATATATATATATTTACATATATATAGTCAAAGTTTGGACACACCTTCTCATTCATGTTTTTTCTTTATTTTTTAATGACTATTTACATTGGAGATTCTCACTGAAGGCATCAAAACTATGAATGAACACAGATGGAATTATGTAAAAAAAAGCCTTAAACAAACCAGAATACGAGGTGCCGTTTAGCTCAGTGGGTAGAGACAGGCTTTGTCCGGGCCTGAGGCTTTTTGCTGCGTGTCACTACCTCCTCTCTCATCCTGTTTCCTGTCATATCTCTATCTATCCTATCAATAAAGGCTAAAACAAAAAACAAACAAAAAAACTGAATATATTTTATATTTAATATTCTTCAAAGTAGCCACATTCTGCTGTGATGACAGCTTTGCTCACTTCTGACATTCTGTCAGTCAGATTCATGAGATCGTTACCTGGAACTATTTTCAGTGAACAGCTGCGCCTTGTCGACTTAATTTGTGTTTGAGACCATCAGTTGTGTTGTGCAGAGTTAGGGTTGGTACACAGTTCAATACAGTAATTAGCCTTGTTTAACTATTGTTCTGATCCATTTTATGACAAGAACCACTCAGCTAGTAAAGGGAAACAACAGTCCATCATTACTTTAGGACATGAAGGCCAGTCAATCTGGAAAATGTCAAGAACTTTGAATTTATCATCAAGTGCAGTTATGAAAACCATCAAACACATGATGAAGCTGGCTCAGGACCTCCCAGGAGAGGAAGACCAAGAGTCACTTCTGCTGCAGAGGGCGAGTTCATCAGAGTTACCAGACTCAGATTAGAGCCCACAGAAACGCTTCACCAAGTTCAAGTAGCAGACACGTCTCAACATCAGCTGTTCAGAGGAGACTGCATGAATCATCATCAGGCCTTCGTGGTAAAATTGCTGCAGAGAAGCCACAACTGAGGAAGAACAAGAAGAAGAAGAAGAAGAAGAAGAAGAAGAAGAGACGTGTATGGAGAAACACATTGAATGGACATTAGTCCAGTGGAAATCAGCACTTCGGTCTGATCAGTCCAAAGTCTAGATTTTTGCTTCCCCCCTCTGTGTTTTTGTGGGACACAGAAAAGGTAATGGATGGTTTCTACATGTGTGGATCCCTCATGAAGCATGGAGGAGGAGGAGGAGGAGGAGGAGGAGGAGGAAGAGGAGGAGGAGGATGAAGAGGAGGAGGAAGAGGAGGAGGAGGAGGAGGAGGAGGAGGAGGAGGAGGAGGAGGAAGAGGAGGAGGAAGAGGAGGAGGAAGAGGAGGAGGAGGAGGAGGAGGAAGAGGAGGAAGGAGGAGAGGAGGAGGAGAGAGGAAGAGGAGGAAGAGGAGGAGAGGAGGAGGAGGAGGAGGAAGAGGAGGAGGAGGAGGACGAGGAGGAAGAGGAGGAGGAGGAGGAGGAGGAGGAAGAGGAGGAGGAGGAGGAAGAGGAGGAGGAGGAAGAGGAGGAGGAAGAGGAGGAGGAGGAAGAGGAGGAAGAGGAGGAGGAGGAGGAGGAGGAGGAGGAAGAGGAGGGGGAGGAGGAGGAGCAGGAGGAGGTGTGATGGTGCTCTGCTGTTGACACTGTTGGTGCTTTATTCAAAATCAAAGCGTTCTGCAGTGACATGCCATCACATCTGATTTGTGCTGAGTGGGACCGTCGTTTGTTTCTCAACAGGACCATGAACCCGAACACACCTTCAGGCTGTGTGATGATGTCTGAGCCAGAAGGAGAGTGATGATGCTGTGTCAGATCACCTGGCCTCCACAATCACTGACCTCAACCCAACTGAGATGGTTTGGGATGAGTTGACACAGACTGAAGACAAAGCAGCCAACAAGTGCTCAGCATCTCTGGAACTCCTTCAGGACTGTTAGAAACCGTTCCAGGTAGCGACCTCATGAATCTGACTGACAGAATGTCAGAGGTGTCGTCACAGCACAACGTGGCTACTTTGAAGAATATAAAATATATTCTGGTTTGTTTAATGCTTTTTTGTTTACTACATAATTCCATATCTGTTCCTTCATAGTTGTGATGTCTTTAGTATTGATTTATAATGTAGAAAATGATAAAAAATAAAGAAAAACAATGAATGAGAAGTTGTGTCCAAACTTTGACTGGTAGTGTGTATATGTAAATTTACTTTATATATAGAATAGTACAGACATACTATGTTGTTGTTGACCAGTGTTTTTTATGTAGCGGCAATGCTGAACCTGGTTCAGGACTTGGCTCTGTTAGAGGCTGCAGGACAACCCAAACAGGTGAGTCTGCTGAACACCTGTACTGATACACAATAGGACTCACATCTTGTGTGCAGACAGAAAACTCATCCTGAACATCATCGGGTAAAATAAATGTATCTCTCTTACACTGTCACTCTGAGTTCTGTTTTATTAACTGGAAACACTAAAATGCTCCATTTTATTTCCAGAAAACAAAGTCCCAGCATGGCGGAGCTGGCAGATCCCAGGTGGACCACGGGAACCAGTGGAACCAGAAGGACCAGAGGAACCAATAGTTAGTTACAACTGGATTTGAATTACTTGTCAAACTAACTTGTAACATTTTGATGACATTGACACTGTATGTGTTTTCATTGCCATGGCAACCAGCCATCCTGTCAGACTCAGCAGGGATCCTGTGGGTTGAGTTTGTTCATCTGCTGACTCAGCGCCTTACAGCTCAGTGGAGGAATGACTCAGCAGTTTGTCTGTCTGCACTGGAAGTACTGGGAGGACTGGCCAAGGTCGACACACGCACACACACACACACACACACACACACACACACACACACACACACACACACACACACACACACACACACACAACCACAACTACACACACACACACACACACACACACACACACACAACCACAACTACACACACACACACACACACACACACCTGTAACCTCCCTTTGCTCCTGCAGGTGGAGGTGAGTGTGGAGCAGAGTGAGAGGAGGCGAGCGCTCTCCTCAGTCTGTTGTTACATCGAGTTTCAGTGCAGTCGTCCTCCCCCGCTTCACTCCAGAGACCTGCACTCCATCATTGTTGCTGCATTCACCTGTCTGAACACCTGGATAACACATCACCCTGCCATGCTTGACCAACAGGTAACTGACGGACAGATAACAACAGGTAATTGACTGACAGGTGACAGACAGGTAACTGTGTGTGTGTGTGTGTGTGTGTGTGTGTGTGTGTGTTTTCAGGAGTGTCTGTTGGAGGTCCTGGAGATCGTTGAATTGGGGATTTCAGGCACTAAGTCGAAACGGGAAGAGGAAGTGAGGTGTAAGGAGGAGAAAGAACTAAACCCCGTCTCTCTGAGGGTGAAAGAGGCAGCTGAGGTCACGCTGAACTGGTGAGGAAAACAAACACACCTGTAACAGCTCTGAGTCCTTTTCAAAATAAGAGCAGATGTTCTTTAATAAATGGAAAAGCTGTCTTTTCCAGCTCCTGAATGATTTCACAGGTCACTTCCTGTCCTCCTGTCTCAGTGTGATGCAGGTTTTGGGGGCCGTTCCTTCCCTCGGAGGCCTGCTGGATGAGGACGCTCTGATTGGCTGCCATAGTTTGAGCGACAGCAGTTTGAAGAAGAAGTTCAGATACTTTGTGTTGGACAGCTCAGTGATCATGGCCATGCTGGAACAGCCGCAGGGACCTGAAGACGGTTAGTCCTCACTCACTGAATTAGACAGGTGAGACAGACAGCAGACAGGTAAGACGTACAGGTGAGACAGACAGCAGACAGGTAAGACGTACAGGTGAGACAGACAGCAGACAGGTAAGACGTACAGGTGAGACAGGTAGCAGACAGGTAAGATGTACAGGTGAGACAGACAGCAGACAGGTAAGACGTACAGGTGAGACAGACAGCAGACAGGTAAGACGTACAGGTGAGACAGACAGCAGACAGGTAAGACGTACAGGTGAGACAGGTAGCAGACAGGTAAGACGTACAGGTGAGACAGGTAGCAGACAGGTAAGACGTACAGGTGAGACAGGTAGCAGACAGGTAAGACGTACAGGTGAGACAGGTAGCAGACAGGTAAGACGTACAGGTGAGACAGGTAGCAGACAGGTAAGACGTACAGGTGAGACAGACAGCAGACAGGTAAGACGTACAGGTGAGACAGGTAGCAGACAGGTAAGACGTACAGGTGAGACAGGTAGCAGACAGGTAAGACGTACAGGTGAGACAGACAGCAGACGGCTGAGACGGACAGGTAAGACAGAGAGAGAGAGGCTGATGTAACTCCTCCTGGATGATAGTTTTTGTCTCTGTCTTACTTTTGATCATTATTTTGACTGATTGATTGATCAATAACTAATCATTTTCAGCATTTTTGTCTCTAACATATTTTTGAATAATTGGTGTTGGCAGCATCGTGTCCGTCACTCGCACTGCTGATCAGAGGACCATCAGGACGTCACACCTGGACTCTGCAGCTCCACCTGCAGCCCAGAGAGGGGCGAACACACACACAGGTGACTGCTGACATCATCATATTAATCTGAGTGTGTTAACAGGCTTCAGATCAGTGTTTGATCTCTCATGTCTGCAGCACTTTCTGATTCCAGCACGCCCCGCTGCAGCCCAGGAGGATGCTGGGATACAATGCAGCATCAAAAATCAGCAGTTTCTTGAAAACATCGAAAGAGTTCCTTCAGTCAAAGCAGATCAGAGTATTCCAGCTTTGCACGAGACAGTCACTGAGGAGGTAAGAACCTGGACCAGCCCAGATCCAGATCCTGCTGTGAGACCATGTTACTTCTGGTAAAACTGATGATGTCATCTCTTTAGCTGTGTGTATCACCTGTGGTGTTCCTCTGGGAACAGGTCTTTGTCCTGCTGTTAACAGCTGCATGTCACAGACGTTCTGAAGCTCCATTTAAGTCAGACAGCTGCTCATACAGCTGTTCTTACAGGTTAGGGTTCTTACAGGTGTTCATACAGGTGTCCTTACAGATGTACTTAAAAGTGTTCATACAGTTGTTTTACAGGTGATCTTACAGGTGATTCCTCCTCGTCTTTCAGATGCGGCCACAGCTGGAGCGTCTGCAAACAATGTTTCAGAGGCAGCAACAGGTCGAGGCTCAGCCGCAGCTGAGCGGACAGTTGGTCGTCATGGAGACCTGCAGGCCACCGCCCCCTGTCACCGGCTTCCAGACGGCGAGACTCTTTCTGTCCCACCTGGGCCTGCTGACACCTGAGACCCTGAAGGTACCACGGACACGCTGGAGATCGTTTTATTGATTAGCTGATTAATTCACACCTGTCTGTTGTCTCAACTGTCTCTCTGTAGGATCCAGGTACCAGCGGTGTTCTGGCTCAGCTGGTGTCTCTGGATTCGTCTCTTCATGGATTCTCAGAGGATCTGAAACGTTTGGACCAGCTGCCATCCAGGAACTGTGACTCGGCCTTCATCTTCTACATAAGAGCAGGACAGAGGACGGCTGCTGAGGTCTGTCTACCTGCCTGTCTGTCTCTCCTGTCTGGTGTCCATTCTGTCTCCCTCCCTGACCTGTATGTGCCTCCCACTTTCTGTAGATACTGAGTAACGTGGAGTCCAGCAGCAGCGTCCTTTCTCACTTTCTGGACTTCCTGTCATCTCTCGGTCGCCCGGTGGAGGTGAGGCAGCACCAGGTGGGCAGAGTCAGCACCAACAGTTTAGGTCAGTGCACTGATTGGTTGCCCCTCAAACACATAATGCTCATTCAAGGGACACTGCCAGGGGGACACAGCTGGTCTAACTGTGCTCTCTGAAGATGATTGTTTTTTTTCCTTCTCCCAGAATTCCCTACTGTGCTCAGTGACAGTGGAGGGGGCGTGTTTGACGGAGAGAAGTTTATCCTGATGTACGCAGATGCTCTGACAGAGATCACCTTCATCGTCCCGTCATCTTCATCACACAGTTAGTAAAGTCTTTCATGTGATGTCACAGTCATGAACAGTAACTACGGGGAAACTACAGCTCACAATCAGCTGTATCATCTCCACCTCCAGCTGTTTGTTTTGCAGAGTGTTGTAAAGCCTATACATTTTTATACCACTAGGGGAGCTCTTACATGGAGCTATGTAGATTCTGCATTTCTTCCCTCTAAGCGGTGTACAAGTCAGCATCTCCTGTTAGAGGAACGTGGTATTTCACAAGCTCTGTATGTTGCCATATTTTCCTGAACATATACTATATAAAGGCTGCCACTCGATACGTCATCCCGTGTGGTCCTGGTCATTATACAAGTTACCACACAGAGTAATTGTGAGGAGGTGGATCACATGAAGAATAGACGGCCTCTGAGCACACAGTCAGAAATCTGGTCTCTCTTTGTTTGATCATGGCCCACTGACCTCCCTCTCTCTGGTTGTCCAGTGCTCTATTATGGCCAGTTAATTCTGGACCAGGACCAGGACAGGAGATTTTATATAATTGAATTCTTCTTTTTCTTTTGGATTTAAGAAGCTAATTGGCAGAAGAATCCAGAGGAGGTGGAGCCACCGACTGCGCCGCCATCAAACCCATACAGTGGTTCTGAGCTCCGCCCAGACTCCACCGCCCAACCCACAGTACAGACCTTCAAAATAAAAGTTTTTTTCATCTCACTGTTATTTAGCTGTCTGTCTGCAAATCTGTTTCTCCGACCTGTCTGTGTGTCCAGAATTGTTCAGCTGATGATGTGATGTCCTGTCGTTCTGTTTGTTCGCTGGTCGAGTTGAAGGTCCTGATCGTCTGGGTCGAACGCTTCGAGGACATCGGTAACTTGTTATTCAAAAAAGGCACTGTTAATGTCAACAAATTTAAATTATACCATTAAATAAAAAACATCTTCATCAACAATCACATCGTCATCATCATCAGTCAGTTGAGTCCAAACAGTCATAAGAACCAAGTTCAAAACCAGTTGATCCATGTGTTTCAGAGAGGTTCCCTCTGTCTGACCTGCTGTCAGAGACCAGCACACACACACACTGCAGGTAAAACACACACACACACACACACACACACACACACACACACACACACACACAGTACATGGTCACCATGGTCACTGATGATGCAGACCTCACCTGGTCCACATCAGGTGATGTTCAGCTTTTGTTTTTTGTTGTTTTTTCCCAAGATGGCACAGTGAGCTACAGCAGGTCTGACTCTGAGTGTTTTAACTGTATTTTACTTTCGATCTCTTTTTTTACACTCAACTATGCATGAGATAAGATGCCAAATACTGTACAGCAAATACTGTAGCCACCAAGTAGGTACGATATTTCTGGTGGCCCCGGATCTCAAAGCCCTGCTGAATGAGAGGAAGATGGTTTATGGATTTGGGGACAAAGAGAAGCTGAGGAGGGACTAGAGGGAGCTCAGAAGTCATGTAAGTCAAGTCAGTAATAGCTACAGGAGGAAAGTGTGAAGAAGAAAACCTGTGATAACAATCACAGTTGATCATTAATCACCATAGTTAAACTTGTTACCTCTGACTGCAGTTTAGGTTTTAAACAACGTACGGATATTTTGAACCTGCTTCAAGTAAAACACACCAAGACACACTGTGAGCAACAATCTGAATCATATCTGATTCCAGACGATGGTGCTGGCCTTCAAGGCCGTCAACAGAACTGCACCGTCTACCTCCACACACAGGTCAGACCACACGGCCCAGAGAGAGCACTCTACATCAGCTGGCCGACTGGTACCGCCATCGCTGAGAGCAAACAAAGGTCGCTCAGCGAAGTCACAACTCTTCTCTGTTCTAACTATGAACAATGTCAGGACAGCAGAGTTACTCTCCATCTTCCACAAAATACTCAAGACTCATTTGTTCAGACTTCACCTCGACCCTGCAGAGCATGACTCGCTCCTTACCCCTCAACAAAAAAGAAAAAAAACAAGCAAAAAATACATGTATGCACTTGTATGTTTTTACCTTTAGCACTTTAATCACAGCACTTATGTACTTAAAGTATCCTCAATAAACAGCAGCTACGATGCTCAGATGAGGGCTTGAACATTGTTTCTGTTTTTTCTTTTTACTTGACGATGTCGTGGTTTCTCTCTTGTGACAAATGTACTTATTGTAAGTCGCTTTGGACAAAGCGCCTGCTAAATGCCCTAAATGTAAATGTAAATATCCATCTCTCTCTCTGTCTGTTTGTCTGTCAGTGGGTCTAACTTCCAGCTGATCTTTATCCATCCTCTGAAAACTGGACTCTATAGGATCTGTTTCCATGGAAATGCAACCAGCAAGTTCGGTTTAGTCGTCCCACTGGTCAACGGGAGTGTGGTCAGCAAGAGGTCTTTGGGTCTGTCTGTCCTTCTGCCTCTCTCTCTCTCTGTATTTCTTATAATCAATGATGGTATTCAGGATTTGTATATTTTTATTTTGGTTAGGGTCACTATCAAGGTCACGACTGTGCTTGGATTTGAATCCACTGTTTAATACTTGAAATGAAACAATCCCATTTGTTTGTTTTCTTCTGGCAGCACCAACTAAGTCCTTGTCACATTAGCATAATTAATCCCGAGCGGCTACTTTGTCATGTTAGAAATGATTTGGCACAGCTGCTCTGCTGTTAGCGGTGCTGGCTCAGGCCTGTGTGAGCTGACCATACAGAGCAGACATGGTATTCAGGAGGGGCCTTAAAGAGACAGGACCTAAAACAGAGCATTCCAGACAGATACAGAGCTGTAGCAGAAGACAGGATGAATAAACTGATGTGTTTGTGAACATATAGACGTGTTCCAGTAGTGTTGATGGAGGCTGTCAGTCATTCAGGTCTGGCTAACTCTTCACTTCGCACTGATCCGGCAGTGAAACAGAATCCAGGGTATGAACCTGAAACTGACAAGAATAGGTCTCCTTTTAACAAATTGTGCAAAGGCAACGAAGAGAGACGTCAGGTTACACAGCACTCACTTCAGCAGACAGTCAATAAATTCATCAATACATGTTGATCATTACTAATAAACATAATGAATCTGATTGACAGATTGTCCGTGTGTCTCCAGGTTTCCTGGTGAGAGAGATGGTCATTAACTGTTGCCATCGGCGGCGGCTGGACAGTGACTCCGCCCATCTGCCCCACATCATAAGGAAGCACACGATCAGTGACATCATCCATCGCTACCGCAGCTGCCGCTCTGAACCCTCCTTCTACTCGGCCCTGTTCCAGGACCCCTGACCTCGCCCAGCTGGCCCCGCCCACCTGATATGACCCTAAAACCTTGTACCTACTGACTCCGCCTCCACTGTCACTCTATACTCTGTATAGTCTGTGTATTCTGTGGCAGCAGACAGGTGTTACTGAGTTATGATATCACCTGCACATGAGACAACCTGTGTGTGTGTGTGTGTGTGTGTGTGTGTGTGTGTGTGTGTGTGTGAGAGAGAGAGAGGCAAGGCGAGTTTATTGGTATAGCACAAGTCAGACACAAGGCAACTCAAAGTGCTTTACAGGCACACACAAATTACATTAAAAGACATAAAAATTTCATTTAAAAGACATTAAAAATTGCATTAAAAAACATTAAAAATAGCATTTTAAAACAAGTAAAAACATTAAGAAACAAACATCAAAACAAGTAGGCTAAAACAGAAAAGCTTTAAAAGAAACAAGACTGTAGAGTCAGACTCATAATGCAGTTCAAAGACTTGAATTGCTTCAGTTAAAAGCAGCGGCAAAAAGAAATGTTTTAAGTCTTGATTTAAAAGAGGTGAGTGTTGGAGCAGACCTGCAATTTTCAGGGAGTTTGTTCCAGATATGTGGCGCATAGTAACTGAAAGCTGCTTCTCCATGTTTCCTTCTGACTCTGGGGACTGAAAGCAGACCAGTACCTGACGATCTCAGAGGTCTGGATGGTTCATAACGCGGCAGCAGATCAGAAATGTATTTTGGCCCGAAACCATT
Organism: Sparus aurata; assembly: GCF_900880675.1. Taxonomy (NCBI): domain Eukaryota; kingdom Metazoa; phylum Chordata; class Actinopteri; order Spariformes; family Sparidae; genus Sparus; species Sparus aurata. The sequence goes on along the minus strand of NC_044192.1, from coordinate 111,641 downwards.
CAATGCTTTATAAACCAACAACAGGACTTTGAAATCTATTCTTTGATAGACAGGAAGCCAGTGTAAAGATCTAAGAACTGGAGTGATGTGATCTACTTTTTTAGTTCTTGTTAGGACTCGAGCAGCAGCGTTCTGAATCAGCTGCAGCTGTCTGATGGAGTTTTTAGGGAGTCCTGTAAGGACACCATTACAGTAGTCGAGTCTGCTGAAGATAAATGCGTGAACAAGTTTCTCCAAATCCTGCAGAGACATAAGCCCTCTTATCCTGGATATATTCTTAAGGTGATAGTAGGCTGACTTTGTAACTGTCTTAATATGGCTGCTGAAATTCATGTCTGAGTCCATAGTCACACCGAGGTTTCTTACTTGGTCTGTAGATTTCAACATTACAGACTGAAGCTGAGCAGAGACTTTAAGTCGTTCTTCCTTGGATCCAAAAACAATTATTTCAGTCTTATCTTTGTTTAACTGAAGAAAACTGAAGAAAGTCCCCTGGTGATATGGTTATATGAATTTGTGTGTCATCTGCATAACTATGGCAGCAAATGTAATTGTTTTCCATTATCTGAGCTAGAGGGAGCATGTAAATGTTGAATAGTAGAGGCCCCAGAATGGAGCCCTGGGGGACTCCGCTTGTCATTTTCATCCGTTCAGATGTGTAGTCACCAATAGACACAGTCTCTCTTATTTAGACAAGATTTAAACCATTTCAGTGTTGTACCAGAGAGTCCAACCCAGTTTTCCAGTCGGTCCAGTAGTACATTTTGGTCGACTGTGTCAAAAGCAGCACTGAGATCCAGTAATACTAAGACTGAGATTTTTCCGCTGTCTGTGTTTGAATGAATGTCGATGAGGACCTTAACAAGAGCCGTCTCAGTGCTGTGATGTGGTCGAAATCCTGATTGGAAAACATCAAAACAGCCATTTATTATTTTCTGAAGGATCTTCTAAAGGGAGGCATTTTGATACTAGTTAGCATTAGCTGCTAATAGGCTTGTGCTACTTCGTAGGCCTAGTTCTGAAAGTACTGAGTTCGGAAAAAAGAAAGAAGTGAAATAATGCAGCAGCAGTCAATTAATTGTTGTCCCAGTGGTTTGTAAAGATCCAGGAGTCGCTGCCTGTAATCTCTCAGTGAAGAAAAAGAATAACAGTGGAAAAGAAAGCAAGCAGAAGCGAGAGCAAGCAGAAAAGCGTCCGCACCCAAGCAGATACAGGAAGTGAAGAGAGAGAGAGAGTGTGTGTGTGTACCTTGTCTCCTGTATAATACAGCTTCTCTGGTGATGATGTCACCATGTTACTACAAATATTTATCATTCTACATTTGAATGATCCAATCAGAACGGTTCCCTGTTGTGATGTCACTCTGCCTTGTGTTTACTTCAGGCTCACACACACTGAAGGACGAGTAAAACTTTATTACTTCCTATCAGAGTGACAAACAGTAAACATGATATATTATGTATGATGACCTACAGACAATAAACAGATCAATAAAAATTTCATTTCATTTCCCTCTTTCTGTTTCTCTCTCTTCCTCCTCTCTCCTCTCTCTCTCCTCTCTCTCTTCCTCCTCTCTCTGTCTCTGTCTCTCTCTCTGTCTCTCTCTCTGTCTCTCTCTCTCCTCCTCTCTCTCTCTCTGTCTCTCAATTTCAACAAGCTTTATTGGCATGACTGTGGTTCACAATATTGCCAAAGCGTACAGGATTACAGAAAAAATGTTAACAATAATAATGATAACAATAATAATAATGATAATAACAATAACAATAATAGCAATAATAACAACAATAGTAAACAGAATATCAGTGTGCAGGTAAGAACCCAGTCAGGATCAGCTGGTTCATGTGGAGGAAATCATGTCAGGTGTTGTTGTGCAGCTCGTCTCTTCTCCTGTGGCAGCATTCACAGATCTCGCTGCATCTACAGCAGTGCCAGTTTTTTCTCCCAGTAAATGTTGTAGTTTTTCTTGGTCTGATAGTTTGGGGAAGTCTGGGGTTGTACCTGTGATTTTAGTGTATATCTGGGTTCTGATGTCTGTGTATGTGTCACAGTGCAGCAGGAAGTGCTGCTCTGTCTCCACCTGTCTGTGTGCACAGAACCGACACAGCCGGTCCTCTCTGGACAGCCGGGTCTGTCTGTGTGGACGGAACCGACACAGCCGGTCCTCTCTGGACAGCCGGGTCTGTCTGTGTGGACGGAACCGACACAGCCGGTCCTCTCTGGACAGCCGGGTCTGTCTGTGTGGACGGAACCGACACAGCCGGTCCTCTCTGGACAGCCGGGTCTGTCCGTGTGGACGGAACCGACACAGCCGGTCCTCTCTGGACAGCCGGGTCTGTCTGTGTCTGCCGCTCTCTAAGGCCCGGCTGTGGTCGCTGAGTCTGTACATAGTCAACGTTTTCCTCAGTCTCGGGTCAGTTACAGAGCTCAGATAATCTGCCATGGAGTATTGTCTGTTTAGGGCCAAATAGCATTGGAGTTTGCTTTGGGTTTTGGTTGCGGATGTCCAATAGTTGATGTAATTGTCTTTTTCTTTTGCTATAATTTGGTGGGGCTGGATGGTGTGAGGGCGGTCTTGGTGCCCGGTGCTGTTGGAGCTCAGCCTGTGGACCAGCTGGCTGAGGGGACTCCCTTCTTTGCTCTCTTGGCATCGTAGGGCTTTGTAGTGGTAGTGTCTCTCTATCTCCTCCTCTCTCTCGTCCCCCTCTCTCTCTGTCTCTTTCTCTCCTCCTCTCTATGTCTCTCTCTCTTCCTCCTCTCTCCTTCTCTCTCTGTCTCTCTCTCTTCCTCCTCTCTCCTCCTCTCTCTGTCTCGCTCTCTCCTCCTCTCTCTCCTCTCTCCTCTGGTTGTCACAGTAACCACCATCAGATTATCATGTCACCATGGTAACGGGCTTTCATCTGTTTCTGCTCAATGATCGAGTCGATCATCTTATCATTGGCTTTTTCTTTTTAATCTGTCATGTTGATCAATAACAGTCGATGACGTAACTCTACTTCCTTTTTGTGCAGGAAGTCGTTGAGAAAAAAAGCTGCTGATCAGCGGATCTGCTCCGTCCTGCTCTCCTCTTCTCCTCCTCTTCTCCTCCGCTTCCCCTCCGTCCTGTTCTCCTCTTTTCCTCCTCTTCGCCTCCTCTTCGCCTCCGTCCTGCTGTCCTCTTCTCCTCCTCGTCTTTTCTTCCTCTTCTCGTTCTCTTCCTCTGTTCCGCAGCAGTGATGCACTCGCCGGGCCTGGCCGGCCTCGTCGCTGTATCTCCGGGCTGTCAGTAGATCGGCGGGTCGGTGCAGGTCGCGTCTCCATCATGGTGCAGAAATCCCGGAACGGCGGGGTGTTCCCCGGAGCGCCGGCCGACCAGAAGAAGCTGAAGGTCGGCTTCGTAGGTCTAGAAGCAGGGGGGACCGAGTCCAGCAGGGACGGAGCTCTGCTGATAGCAGGTAAACAAGCACGCACGCACACACACACGCACGGTAACGGCGCTGCTGGTGTGTGTGTGTGTGTGTGTGTGTGTGCGTGCTCTTCTGAACAACAGAAACATGTGACTTTTTATGTCTGAACACAAGAAACAAGCAGTGAGTTAACAAACATGAGCGTGATATCTCAACAGCCACGTACAGTTTGACAGTCAGTCTGTAAATATTAACATATGACATACTGCATTTACCTGTCTACCTCCTCTACACCAGGTGGGGAGGAGGGTCCTCGGCGGCAGCGCAGCAGCGTCTCTGGAGGAAAGAAACCTCCGAAAAGAAACGCCTTCTACAGACGACTGCAGAACTACCTGTACAACGTCCTGGAGAGGCCGCGAGGATGGGCCTTCATCTACCATGCATATGTGTAAATACCTGTCTATAGGTTAAACCTCTCGGTCTGCACGTATAGGTCTGCAGGTATATATATCTGCATGTGTATATATATATATATATATATATATATATATATATATATATATATATATATATATATATACATATAAACATAGTTAACTAAAATTTATATATATATATATATATATCGTTAACTAAAATGTAACTTTAGTGGTGATCACATGAACTTGATGCACCATTATAGATGAGGAGGTGTGTGCAGTTTGCTCTTACTGAAGATCAATAACTGAATACAGACATCAGGTCAGGTGTTTGAGGTCAGTGTTCAGAGACCTGATGCAGGAATATAATGTGTGTGTGTGTGCGTGTGTGTGTGTATTTTTAATGTATGTTCTCTGTTCAGGTTCCTGCTGGTGTTCTCCTGTCTAGTTCTGTCTGTGTTCTCCACCATCAAAGAATATGAGAAGAGTTCGGAGGACGCTCTCTACACCCTGGTAAAACCTCATTTACCTTCAGATCAGAGCGTCACAGTGATCTGAAAAAAATCTGTCGACAGAACTCCTGACGTTTTGTACATTTAGCTTTTCGTCTGTAGTTTGATGATATTTTCTAACAATCTGTAGACGAACCATTGTTCTGTTTTCAGCTTCTAAATTGTGATATTTGCTTCCTTACTCAGTTTTATGTCCCCGTAAACTAAAGGTGGAAGTTTTTGTGTGAACAGCAGGGACATCTTGATTCATCTTGATCAACATCAAGTTATGAAGCAGCTGCCTCTCGTTCATGTGTTTGACACTGTGAGATCAGAATGTGTCACAATGTCTATGAACAGTAGGAAGTGACTCTGTAACTGCATCATCAGATTAGTGTTGGTTCTCTCACACTTGTATCATTCATCAGGAAGTGGTGACCATCGTGGTGTTTGGGGTGGAGTACATGGTGAGGATCTGGGCTGCAGGGTGTTGCTGTCGGTACAGAGGATGGAGAGGACGACTCAAATTCGCCAGAAAACCATTCTGTGTCATTGGTGAGTCTGATGACATTAAAACCCTTCATTTACTCTCAGACTGTAACAACACTTCATTTACTCTCAGACATTAACAACACTTTGTTTACTCTCAGCCTTTAACAACACTTCATTTACTCTCAGACTGTAACACTTCATTTACTCTTAGACTTTAACAACACTTCATTTACTCTCAGACTGTGACAACACTTCATTTACTATCAGACTGTAACACGTCATTTACTTTTAGAACTTAGCAACACTTCATTTACTCTCGGTATTTAACAACACTTCGTTTACTCTCAGCCTTTAAGAACACATCATTTACTCTCAGACTATAACACTTCATTTACTCTCAGCCTTTAACAACACTTCATTTACTCTCAGACTGTAACACTTCATTTACTCTCAGCCTTTAACAACACTTTGTTTACTCTCAGCCTTTAACAACACTTTGTTTACTCTCAGACTGTAACACTTCATTTACTTTTAGACTTTAACAGCACTTCATTTACTCTCAGACTGTGACAACACTTCATTTATGCTCAGACTGTAGCACCTTATTTACTTTTAGGCCTTAACAACATTTCATTTACTCTCAGTCTTTAACAACACTTTGTTTACTCTCAGCCTTTAACAACACTTCATTTACTCTCAGCCTTTAACAACACTTCATTTACTCTCAGACTGTAACACTTCATTTACTCTCAGCCTTTAACAACACTTCGTTTACTCTCAGCCTTTAACAACACTTTGTTTACTCTCAGCCTTTAACAACACTTAATTTACTCTCAGACTGTAACAGTTCATTTACTCTCAGCCTTTAACAACACTTCATTTACTCTCAGACTTTAACGACACTTCATTTACTCTCAGCCTTTAACAACACTTTGTTTACTCTCAGCCTTTAACAACACTTAATTTACTCTCAGACTGTAACAGTTCATTTACTCTCAGCCTTTAACAACACTTCATTTACTCTCAGACTTTAACGACACTTCATTTACTCTCAGCCTTTAACAACACTTTGTTTACTCTCAGACTGTAACACTTCATTTACTTTTAGACTTTAACAACACTTCATTTACTCTCAGACTGTAACACCTTATATACTTTTAGGCCATAACAACATTTCATTTACTCTCAGTCTTTAACAACACTTTGTTTACTCTCAGCCTATAACAACACTTTATTTACTCTCAGCCTTTAACAACACTTCATTTACTCTCAGACTGTAACAACACTTTGTTTACTCTCAGACTGTAACACTTCATTTACCTTTAGACTTTAACAACACTTCGTTTACTCTCAGCCTTTAACAACACTTTGTTTACTCTCAGCCTTTAACAACACTTTATTTACTCTCAGCCTGTAACACTTCATTTACTTTTAGACTTTAACAACACTTCATTTACTCTCAGCCTTTAACAACACTTTGTTTACTCTCAGACTATATATTTGAAACTCTCTAAACTAATTCCACTTGGAGCATTCCGCTCTATCCTGAAAGATAGGCAGAGGAAACTCACTGCACAGTGCCTGTGTTTCAAATCTTAAATTAATTGTTTGTTATGCTACTGTTGCATCTCTAAAATTGTTTGTTTTATTCTATCTGTTACTCTTTGTATTCTGTGTTGACATGTACTGCTGTTATGTCTCGTGCTGCTGACCTTTTTGGCCAGGTCACCCTTGTGAAAGAGATCCTGATCTCAATGGGCTTTTATCTGGTTAAATAAAGGTTAAATAAAATAAAAAGAAAAAAAGAAAATTTACTCTTAGACTGTAACACTTCATTTACTCTTAGACTTTAACAACACTTCATTTACTCTCAGACTGTGACAACACTTCATTTACTCTCAGACTGTAACACTTCATTTACTTTTAGACCTTAACAACACTTCATTTACTCTCAGTATTTAACAACACTTCGTTTACTCTCAGCCTTTAACAACACATCATTTACTCTCAGACTGTAACACTTCATTTACTCTCAGCCTTTAACAACACTTCATTTACTCTCAGCCTTTAACAACACTTCATTTACTCTCAGCCTTTAACAACACTTTGTTTACTCTCAGCCTTTAACAACACTTAATTTACTCTCAGACTGTAACACTTCATTTACTCTCAGCCTTTAACAACACTTCATTTACTCTCAGACTTTAACGACACTTCATTTACTCTCAGCCTTTAACAACACTTTGTTTACTCTCAGCCTTTAACAACACTTCATTTACTCTCAGACTGTAACACCTTATTTACTTTTAGGCCATAACAACATTTCATTTACTCTCAGTCTTTAACAACACTTTGTTTACTCTCAGCCTATAACAACACTTCATTTACTCTCAGACTGTAACAACACTTTGTTTACTCTCAGACTATATATTTGAAACTCTCTAAACTAATTCCACTTGGAGCATTCCGCTCTATCCTGAAAGATAGGCAGAGGAAACTCACTGCACAGTGCCTGTGTTTCAAATCTTAAATTAATTGTTTGTTATGCTACTGTTGCATCTCTAAAATTGTTTGTTTTATTCTATCTGTTACTCTTTGTAATCTGTGTTGACATGTACTGCTGTTATGTCTCGTGCTGCTGACCTTTTTGGCCAGGTCACCCTTGTGAAAGAGATCCTGATCTCAATGGGCTTTTATCTGGTTAAATAAAGGTTAAATAACATAAAAATAAAAAAATGAAATGTACTCTTAGACTGTAACACTTCATTTACTTTTAGACTTTAACAACACTTCGTTTACTCTCACCCTTAACAACACTTTATTTACTCTCAGACTGTGACAACACTTCATTTACTTTTAGACTTTAACAACACTTCGTTTACTCTCACCCTTAACAACACTTTATTTACTCTCAGACTGTGACAACACTTCATTTACTTTTAGACTTTAACAACACTTCGTTTACTCTCACCCTTAACAACACTTTATTTACTCTCAGACTGTTACAACACTTCATTTACTTTTAGACTTTAACAACACTTTGTTTACTCTCACCCTTAACAACACTTTATTTACTCTCAGACTGTGACAACACTTCTCTCTCTCTCTGTATGGCCTGTCTCTCTCTGACCTGTCAATTCAATTCAATTCAAGTGGCTTTATTGGCATGACTGTATACAATACAATGTTGCCAAAGCATCTTAATACAAGTTATAACGGTAATAATAAACATAAATAGACAAAATAAACAATAATAAAGAATAAAACTATAACAAACAATAATAAACAATAATAAATAAACAATAGTAAAAGAAAAGGGCATGGAGAACAAGAAGGGCTATGGAAGGTAGGTAAGAGTAACATAAGACATAAATATATATAACAGGTTGATTATTAGTTAATAATCATTAATGATCAGCCATGTGTGACGGGGGGCTCACAGAGTGACGGAGCTCATGGCAGGCTGCTACATATCTCACTGCAGTCTACAGCAGTCCTCCCTCTCTCCCAGCAGGACCGGAAGTCTCTCTGGGTCACTTAGATTGAGGAAATCTGGGAATATTTTGATTATTTTTGTAAAATATTGGTCTCTGAGACCTTCATATTTGCTGCAGTAAGTAAGGAAGTGCAGCTCTGTCTCTACTGCTCCCTGATCACAGTAGGAACACAACCTCTCCTCTCTGGGCAGCCAGGTGTGTCTGTGCCGGCCCACCTCCACTGCCAGGTGGTGCTCACTCAGTCTGTACTGTCAGCCCACCTCCACTGCCAGGTGGTGCTCACTCAGTCTGTACTGAGTCAGTGTTCTCCTCAGTTTGGTGTCAGACACTGTGGTCAGGTAGGCTGCCACAGTGTACTGTCTGTTTAGGGCTACATATGTTTCCACTTTGTTCTGGGATTCTATTAGTTCTGTCCAATAATCTATGTATTTTGCTTTTTCTTTAATCATAATGTGGTTGGGTCTTATGTTCTGAGGTGGTCGTGGTGTAATGATCTGAGTGGGTGATGGTTCGCTCAGCCTCAGGGCCAGCAGGCAGAGGGGACTCCTTTGTGGGTTCAACTCCTGGCAGCATAGGGCTTTGTGAGAAAAGGAGAGTGGGTCACTTGTTTTAATATGATTCCAGACATTTAGGGCTCGTTTTTGAATATTTAACAGTAGAGGATATTGGCCTAATTCAGCTCTGCATGCAGAGTTGGGAGCTCTTCTCTGCACCTGGAGGATACTTTTGCAGAACTCTGCATGCAGGATCTCAATGGGATGTTTGTCCCATTTTGTCCAGTCTTGTTGAGTTTGTGGACCCCACACCTCGCTGCCATATAATGCAATGTGTTCGATGATTGATTTGAATATTTTAAGCCAGGTTCTAATTGGTAGTTTGGTGTTTATTGTTTTCTTAATATAGAAAGCCCTTTTTGCTTTGTCTTTCAGTTCATTCACAGCCAAGCTAAAATTTCCTGTGTTTGAGATTTTTAGTCCTAAATATGTATAATGATTTGTTTGTTCGACAGGGTTGTTTCCTATTGAAACTGGTGTTGATTCTCTGTAGTCTGGACCTGTTCTGAACAATGAGCACTTTGGTTTTGGGCTGGTTGACTGTCAGGCCTGACAGTATTTTTCCAGTTGTGATGAGTGTTGCTGTAACCTTCTCTTGTGGGGGACAACAGGACCAGGTCATCAGCATAAAGGAGACATTTAACTTCAGTGTCTTGTAGTTTCAGTCCAGGTGCAGAGGAATTCTCTATTTGTTTTGCCAGTTCATCAATATATATATATTAAATAGCGTGGGGCTCAGGTTACAGCCTTGTCTTACTCCACGTTCCTGGAAGAAAGATTCTGTTTTCTTTGTTCCAATCTTAATTGAGCATTTTCCGTTAGTATACATTGATTTGATCAAATCGTATACTTCCTCCGATACCACTTTCGATTAATTTAAAGAAAAGGCCATTGTGCCAGATTGAATCAAAGGCTTTTTGAAAATCCACAAAGCAAGCATATATTTTTATGTTATTTTTTTGGACATATTTATCAATTAGAGTGTGCAGTGTAAGAATATGGTCTGTGGTTCTAAATTTAGGTAGGAATCCAATTTGGCTTCTGCTTAATACATGATGTTCTGTAATGAAATCTATAATTCTTGAATTTAGTATACTACATAAAACCTTTCCAAGACATGAGTTTATACAGATCCCACGGTAATTCTGGGGGTCTGTCTTGTCTCCACTTTTAAATATGGGACTTATCAGTCCTTCGTTCCATATCTCAGGAAAATAGCCAACTCTGCGTACTAAATTAAAAAGTTTCAGAATGGCTGATTTGAATTTAGAGTCTGTGTGTTTAAGCATCTCATTTAGGATGCCGTCAGGTCCACAGGCTTTTCTACATTTTAGGGTTTTCAATTTTTGGTCCAACTCTTTTTCAGTAATTTCATAATCTAATGGGTTTTGGTAGTCCTTAATGATTGTTTCTAATTGATTAAATTTTCCTTGTATTTGGTCTCGTTCGGGCGTGTTACTTGTTGTTTGGTATAAGTCTTTGAAGTGCTTTATCCAGATATCACCATCTTGAATGGCTAGATTATTATTATTATTACTTTTGTTTAAGGTCTTCCAGTGGTCCCAGAAACTGTTTATTGATTCTTCAATTAGGTTCACCTGGTTTTTATGGTGCGGTTCTTTTTTAGTTCTCAGTGTTTGTTTGTATTGTTTGAGTGTGTCACTGTAATGAATACGTAGGTCCTGATTTTCTGGATCCCTGTGCTTTTGGTTGGATAATTGTCTTAGTTTTTTCCTAATGTTTTTGCATTCTGAGTCATACCATTTTTCTTGCTTTCCCTTTTTTGGGTTTTGTTTTAGGAAGGGTAAATTAGATTGTTGTGCCACATAATGGAAGATATTGTTGATGTGCTTTGTGGCTACGTTTACTCCTTCTTTACTGTGTGGATATGTGTGGGCCAGGAAAGCATTTAAATGCTCTTGGGTTCCATGGCTGCTCATTGCCTCCTGATATTCAGGTAATCTGTTCTGCTCCCACTTGTAGTGAGTTGTTATGTTATATAGTTTACTGGGATTGGGGCAAGGTTGGTTAGCGAGTGTTCTTTTTAAGTGTGTATTGATCTGGTTATGGTCTGAAAAGGGGGTTTGTTGCTTAACTGTGAATGCTCTGAAAGAGAAAGGGTCTAAATCTGTTATTGCGTAATCCACTGTGCTACTGCCAAGAGAAGAGCTGTAGGTGTAACGGCCAAAAGAGTCCCCTCTTGTCCGACCATTGACTATGTACAGACTGAGGGCCCGGCAGAGCTGCAGTAGTTCTTTCCCATGTTTGTTTGTCATTTTGTCATAATTATTCCTGGGGGGGAGAGTTAGACAGGTGTTAGTTCTGTTATTCATGTATTTGTCTCCTTTTGTGTTAGTTGCGTCCGATTCTTCTGCTGTGCGTGCATTCATATCACCTACAAGTAAGATATTTCCCTGTGTTTGGAAATAGTTGATATCTTCTTCTAGAGCAGCAAAGGTTTGTTCTTTAAAGTAAGGAGATTCAGCTGGAGGGATGTAGATCGCACATAGAAAGATGTTTTGGGTATTGGAGGTCAGGTCTTTTTTTAACTTAAGCCATATACGTATAATTTTCACCTTCTCTAACAAGTTCAATGTAATTTGTGTATTCAGCTTTAAACCAAATAAGTATTCCCCCTGAGTTCCTTCCTTGTGTTACTCCAGGAAGTTTTCTTGAATTAACTGTCAACTCTCCATAGCCTGGAGGACAGCCGGTGGGCAAGTCTCCTCTGTCCCACGTCTCCATTAAAATAATGATGTCAGAGTTTTTGAGTTCATCAGTAAACTCAGAGTTATTGCTTTTTAGTCCAAAGGCTGATGATCTTAGCCCTTGGACATTCCATTGGCTGATTATAAAAAATTCATATCGTTTCATACTACAATATAATTATTGAATTTGTTGTTGTTTTTATAAAGAGTGGAAATGCGTTCTTTCAACTATGGGTTATATGCCTAGAATTGCAAGAGATTGTTTTAGGTATAGAATTGGTTGAAATTCTATACTTAAATTAAAAAATTCATAAAAGGATAAAATTAATTAAAAAAAAATAAAAATAAAAGTGGGGGAAGATATTCAGGAGTTCCTTGGCGGTTCTCTGGGGACTCTCTAGTTGTGCCATGTCCTGGGTGCTGAGAAGGGCGGTGCTGTGGTTGTTGGTGTGGTGGAGCTCTCCTTTCTCGTCTACGGTGTGCTGGTCCCTGTGTCCCGGTTGGTGCTGCCTGTGTTCAGTCTTCTCCTCTGTTGTTTTGGTGGTTCGATGTGGGGATACGGCCCAGTGCAGTGTCTTTCAGTGTTCTTGCAAAGGTAGAAATGTTTTCTTTTTTAAGGTGTATGTTGTCGTAGAGGTTGTCCATGTTGAGGGTTGGGTGATGGGCCAGGTATACATTGGGTCTGAGGGCACAATCTCTTGACATGCTGGCATTGATTCCTAAAATTGTTTTAGGGTGGAATTCTTTTCATGGGAGCAAAGTGGACATGGCTATCTTTGTGCTAGGAAAAGTGTTGCTGGCCTTGTTGATCACTGCTCTTAGTGATGTTGCTACCCGTTCCTGCTGGGTTCTCAGATCATTGGTGCCTTTATGAATTATGATGTGACTTGGGCTGCCAAGATGTTCGTCAGACAGCAGGTCAAGGGCTCTGTTGGTGGTGGCACATCTGATTTTGGTTACGCTGTGTTTTGGAAACAGCCTTTTTTCGTCCAAGAATTTCCCATTCTTGGACGAAAGAAAGAATGAAAGAAAGTCCATTAGAAAGATAATGTCAGATGTGTGTTGTACGATGGGAGCTAATAGTTGCTCTGCTGGGTGTTCGTAGGGAAGACTGGGGTTTGTCTGCACTTCTGGTGGCTGCTGCAAGTCAGGAGAGGTAGCCAGTGGGCTGGTGGGGATTTGTGGTTCCGGGAGGTTTGGGTTTGTAGGAAGTTGCAGCTGCTCATTTAGACTGTCAATTGTCACTTCTCTCTCTCTCAGCTTCTCAGCCAGTGAAGAGATCTCTTTCTTATTGTCAATTCTCTCTTGCTGCATTTCTCTTAGCAGTTCTGTTAGTATGACTAGTTCTTTCCTGCTTGTGTCTCTGTCATGCTGAAGTTCTTTTAGCTGGGTCTGGGTGTCTTCATATTGTGTCTTCATTGTTGACAGTTGCTGATGGATGGCTTTGTTTGATTCTCTCAGGGAGTTTGTCTGGAGGGATGTTTCCTGAAGTTGCACTAGTTCACTTTCCATATGTGCAAGCTTATCTCTCATTTCATTCATGGTCGTACTTATGAGAGGGTGTATATTGCTGGTCAGTTCCCTCTCCATGCCGTTCTGTTCCTCTTCTGCCAGGCTGTTGTGTGGTGGTGGTGGTGGGGCTGAAGTTGTCTGTGGGGGGTCCATAGGGAGAGTGACAGCAGGGCCAGATTTCTCTTTCTGTGCTCCTGCTAGTGTTTTGAGGGTTTGAAAATCCAGTTGGAAGTTCTTTCAATATTCTTGTACCATAATTTTCCCAGTTTTGTAGATGTTGATAGTTGTTATCACTGTATTTGGGTCTTCACTCTCTTTCAGCTGTAGTTTCCATCCATTACAAATGCCTTTTCTTTCTGCAGAGGGGTGGTGGGGAATGATGGCCCTGTGCCATGCACTTGGGTGTCCAGTGTAAAATATTATGTTGCTGACATCTCCATTTTTATAAAGGTCAGCAAACAGAGTCTCAGGTTTTCCCTCCAGTAGCTTCTGTTTAAAATCTTTTCTCTGAGATTCATTTTTTACCTCAGAAGGGTAGTGGATTGGGTGGTAGTTAGCCAGAGCTGAGCATTGTGGGAGTGTCTCTGATTGGCTCATGTTGGTGGGGCTGTTGCTATACAGCATTCTAATTGGTCAGATTACTTCTAATGTCAGTTGGTTCTCACTGGGCCTTATTTGAATGGAATAGGCCTAACTGACAGCAGAATGGAATCCCGACTGTTAACTGTCAATGCTAATGTTAGCTTAATTTAGCTGACTGTTAAAGCATTGCATGAGCATACAAATTAATCATAAAATACGTGAAGGTTTTCAGGGTTTTCCAGTTCCTTTTCACGTTTTTGTTACAGACACATTTCCTCAATTTCTTAGTAGATGAATGTTCTTCAGTACCTTGGCTGTAGATTGATAGCTAGCAGCTAGCATTCTCCTGATTTTGTCCTTGTGTCTGCTCCTCTGTTTATTAATTGTCCACTGTAATCCTTCCTTTTCTTCGTTTCTGATGATTTTTTTCCCTTTTGAGGTTGTATTTGTCTTCTTCTTCCTTTCTTATCGCATATAAGTGTAAAATATACGCATTTGACTCTGTTTTAACAACAAACAGGTACAATTATTTAGGAGCTCATGTAAACCATGACTTCTGTTTTCCGTTGCCAAGCAACCTGTCTCTCTCTCTGTATGGCCTGTCTCTCTCTGATCTGTATCTTTCTCTGACCTGTCTCTCTCTGACCTGTCTCTCTCTGACCTGTCTCTCTCTCTCTCTGTGGCCTGTCTCTCTGTGACCTGTCTGCAGACATCATGGTACTGATAGCGTCCATCTCAGTGTTGGCTGCAGGGACTCAGGGGAACGTCTTTGCCACTTCAGCCATCAGGTCGCTTCGTTTTCTTCAGATTCTGAGGATGATCAGGATGGACCGTCGGGGAGGAACCTGGAAACTTCTTGGATCAGTGGTCTACGCCCACAGCAAGGTAACATGGAACATATCTGTCTGTCTGTCAACCACTTCAACTACCATTTCAACTGTTGTCAATAGTAAATGGTCAATCAATCAATCAATCAATCCATCAATCAATATCTTTATATGTATAGTACCAAGTCACAACTAACATGGGGGCAGACAGAGAGAGAGACAGAGAGCCAGGAGGAGGGGGGGTAATCGTGACATCAGTTACAATTCAAACACTTCAGCTACCTTTACTGTCTCCACTTCAACTGCTGTCAGAGTAAAACTTGTGTTTTCACATTACTGTCACTATGTGTCACTGTGTGTCACTGTGTGTCTCACTGTGTGTGTCACTGTGTTGTGTCACTGTATGTCTCACTGTGATATAATGTGTCTCACTAAGGGCTGCACGATTCTGGAAAAAATGTGAATCACGATTTTTTTGCTTAGAATTGAGATCACGATTCTCTGGCACGATTTCTTTCACAAAATGTTTATTGCACTGATGAACTTGATCAAAACAAAAAAAAACATTGTAGTATGGCAGAGGCATACTACTATGCCTCTGCCAAAGCAATGTTTTTTTTTGTTTTGTTGAAGTTCTATCATTTTTACAAAAGTAAAAAAAAAAAGTTAGTCTCCAAGATGAGAGGGCATCCTTTAATCCCTCATGTTGTACAGTGTTTATTGGGGCTGTATCCTTGGCTAGGTGATATGTGATAGCTGCTGTGGTCGGCTTTCCAAAACGGAGGCGTAATATTCCTCCTTTTCCAAAAGCTGCCTCTGGGGTCGGCGTAAACATGTGACGTGACGTGAAGCTCGAAGTTGGGCTGTGAACAATTGACAACGAATTTGTCTTCAAAATAAGAGCTTTACATTGCACCCCACTGGAGTTTAGAACTGTGTTCTTAGCGGGGGGCTTTTAATTTGAAAGTAGCGACCGTACCTAGTTTGGGCTACAACAACAAGCTAGAGATCCAGAAGAAGCTAGCATCTCCCGGATCTCAGCGGCTGTCCAGTTGCCCATCTAGCAGGCGAGGTGGAAATAAGTGTACCCTCCGAGGCGGCAAATCGGCGGACCAAAACAGACCCTCAATTATCCGCCCTCTGTCTAAGACCGCGGACCTAGCCGCCAAGAGGACGGGCAGATTGGCGGCTTGCTGTCCTGTCTGAAAACGGCCTCTCAATCTCACTCCTTCCAAACACTCAACTGCAGGTGGGCTTCCTCCACTGAATCAAGGGCTGCGTTTGGGGGCGCTTCAAAAAATCCGGGAGGAAAATAGGAGCATTTGTTTGTGATTCAGCTTGAGATATAAAATGCTTCAGAATCGCTGTGTGTAGAAATGAGATCACGTGTATGTGTGAATCGAGATCGCGATTTTTTAACGATTTTTCGTGCAGCCCTGTCTCACTGATATAATGTGTCTCACAGTGATATTATGTGTCTCACTGTGATAGAATGTGTCTCACTGTGATATTATGTGTCTCACTGTGATGTAATGTGTCTCACTGTGATGTAATGTGTCTCACTGTGATGTAATGTCTCACTGTGATGTAATGTGTCTCACTGTGATAGAATGTGTCTCACTGTGATAGAATGTGTCTCACTGTGATGTAATGTGTCTCACTGTGATAGAATGTGTCTCACTGTGATAGAATGTGTCTCACTGTGATGTAATGTCTCACTGTGATGTAATGTGTCTCACTGTGATAGAATGTGTCTCACTGTGATAGAATGTGTCTCACTGTGATGTAATGTGTCTCACTGTGATAGAATGTGTCTCACTGTGATGTAATGTGTCTCACTGTGATATAATGTGTCTCACTGTGATAGAATGTCTCTCACTGTGATATAATGTGTCTCACTGTGATAGAATGTGTCTCAGTGTGATAGAATGTGTCTCACTGTGGTGTCTGGTCTCTGTCCCCCTGCAGGAACTGATCACAGCCTGGTACATCGGCTTCTTGTGTCTCATTCTGGCCAGTTTCCTTGTTTATTTAGCAGAAAAAGAAGACAATGAACAGTTTGAGACGTATGCAGATGCCCTCTGGTGGGGACTGGTAAGACACTGTGCACTAATGATACACAAAAACTGATGGGTGGCACATATCAACACATCTACATACTAATCAATAAACATGTTCATACATCAACACATCTACATACTAATCAATAAACATGTTCATACATCAACACATCTACATACTAATCAATAAACATGTTCATACATCAACACATCTACATACAGAGATTTTATCTTTTATTTTTATTGTCTTAAAAATTGTCTTATTGTCTTATGACTCATGAGTAAAGGCAGGTACAGGTGTGTTCAGGATGATGTCACAGTAAAGGCAGGTACAGGTGTGTTCAGGATGATGTCACAGTAAAGGCAGGTACAGGTGTGTTCAGGATGATGTCACAGTACAGGCAGGTACAGGTGTGTTCAGGATGATGTCACAGTACAGGCAGGTACAGGTGTGTTCAGGATGATGTCACAGTAAAGGCAGGTACAGGTGTGTTCAGGATGATGTCACAGTACAGGCAGGTACAGGTGTGTTCAGGATGATGTCACAGTACAGGCAGGTACAGGTGTGTTCAGGATGATGTCAATGATGAACTAAATCGCTATAAGAAAGACCTACTCTGCCTAATCAGAAATGAGCAATCTGATTGGTCCTTGTGATGAGAGAGTCTGATTGGTCTGTGTGTGTTTCTGTCAGATCACCTTGACAACCATTGGTTATGGGGACAAGTTCCCGATCACCTGGAACGGACGCCTACTGGCTGCAACCTTCACTCTGATTGGAGTTTCATTCTTTGCTCTTCCTGCTGTGAGTCACTCTACTGTTTACCTTAGTTCACCTGACACAGTTAAACCTCTACCTGGTTCAGCCCAGCTCACCTGTCTCTCTGTCTGTCTGTCTCTCAGGGGATCCTGGGCTCTGGTTTTGCCCTGAAGGTTCAGGAGCAGCACCGACAGAAACACTTTGAAAAGAGACGAAACCCAGCTGCTGGACTCATACAGGTGAGCCAGCACTGTGATGTCACTCGGAATCACACCTGAGTGAAAGGCTAATATTGTTAATTGTGAATGACACTTCCTGCAGAATCATTTTCTTCAGTTGCCGACACAGTCAAAGATTTCACCTGAGCTTTTAGTTTGGAAATCAGGCTCCTTGCTGTGTGTCTCTACAGGCAGCGTGGAGGGTTTATGCCACAAACCTGAGCCGAACTGATTTGACTTCAACCTGGGATTATTATGAGAGGACCGTTTCTGTCCCCATGTACAGGTGAGACTCCAACTATCCACCTGTCAAACTCTTCACCTGTCATTACCTTTATAAGAATAGTCACTCTGTGTGTCTGCAGGTTGATTCCACCTCTCAACCAGTTGGATTTATTGAGGAACCTCAAGAACAAATCAGGACTCTCATTCAGGTGTGTGATATGTTATACAGTACAAGTGCACACAGTACAGAGTACTGCAACACAGTACTGCAACAAATTACTACAACACAGTCCTACAACACAGTACTGTAACACAGTACCACAACACAGTACTGTAACAAATTACCACAACACAGTACTGTAACACAGTACTACAACACACTACTACAACAAATAACTACAACACAGTATTACAACACAGTGCTACAGAAGTGTCTTCAATCAGTTTTAATAAACTTAATAATCTGTCTCCCTCTGTGTCTGTCTGTCTGTGTCTTGGTATCTCACTGTCCGCCTGCAGGAAGGACGTCCAGCCTGAACCGTCTCCCAGGTCAGTGTGAAGTTGAGACAGCACCTCTTCTGTTTGATTTGTTCCTCTTCTGTTATATTTGTTCACCTGTGCATCTGCGGCGTGTCTTGGTGCTGACTTTATGTAAAATAGCCACACGATGTAACAAGCTCTCTGATTGGTTAGCGAGCCAGGCCTGTCTCATAGCACAGGTATCTTTGCAGACAGTGTTTAGGTGCTGAGACCCTTTAATGAACCTGAGTGTCCTGTTCATTCTTTACTGTCAAACACCGACATCTGTCCCTCTTTTGCCCTGCAGTCAGAAGGTCAGTCTGAAGGAGAGGGTCTTCTCGTCTCCTCGGAGTTCAGGAACCAAAGGGAAAGGCTCTCCTCAGCACGGTGGGTGTTGGAACCCAAGTTTAATGTTCTGTTGGATGATCACTGGTTCAGATTTGTTGAACACTGAACAGGCTGTTGTCACATGTGTGTTCTGCGTGGCTGACAACATTCACAGGAAGTTCTCTGGTTAAGCTTGTTCAGTTGAGAGCCAACAGTCTGCAGGTTCTCGCTCCCACCATCCAGTATGAACCACATAATCTACCTGTTTAACAAAACTTTAACCAAGCAGTCTGTGCTGCTGAAATGAGCTGCTGAAGGACCTGGTCTGACGGAAAACCTGCAGACTGTTGGACTGATATGAAAGACAAACCAGTTCCAAGCAGGAAAACTGTTTCTGATTCCAGTGTGTCCCATTTTTATCCATCCTGTCTCTAGTGGTTCCCACAGTTGGCCCTGGTGTTGCTTCTGGTGTGGGTCCTGGAGGATTGGGTAATGTCCAGGCCCTGCGACGGTCCCCCAGCATGGAGCCCAGTTTGGAGGACAGCCCCAGCAAGGTTCCAAAGAGCTGGAGCTTTGGAGAACGCAGCAGAACCAGACAGGCCTTCAAGATCCGAGGAGCTGCTTCCCGCCAGAATTCTGAGGGTAAGAGGGGAAGGTCCAACCACTAACAACTTTCCGCCTCCAACAGGTGAACCTTTAACTTCATCATCTACAGAACAACCAGAGCAACCAAAACTGTAGTCCCATGATCCTGTGAAATGGCTGATTCCGTAGAACCCTGATCCTGTAGACCCAGTCACTGTTGACCCCTGACCCTTTCAATACACTCTAGCTTGTATCCAGCTATAAAAACACCTGAAGAGTGTACAGGACAGCAGGCGTTACCATGGTGATGATAACATCCCATTATTCAACTCATATCAGTTGTACAGTGTGCAGCCTGGAGAGAACAAGGAGAGAAAAGAATCATCAAATCTGAAGGACTCTGTTAGTCAGCCAATACTAATTCTTCATGATCTGACTGGTTGTTAATAGTTGCTAGTTTTAACAGGTTCTAGCTGGTTTTTCCTGGTTTTAACTGGTTCTGGTTGGTTAAATATTCAGACTTCATGACAAAAGCGTGACAAAAGAAAAGGAGTGAAGGATGTACGGGAGGACACAAGGAAAGAAAAGGAGGAGAAAGTTCCATGTTTAAACTAGTTTAGGCCTCCAATGATTGTATTCCCTGCTGAAAAAACCAGCATGGACCAGCACCAAAACACAACATATGCTGGTCTTGCTAGTGACTGGTCCCCATCAAGACCAGCATATGTTGTGTTTTGTTGCTGGTTTTAGTGTTGGTCTATGCTGGTTTTTTCAGCAGGGTTCATGATTGGAACGAAAGTTGTTGAATGTGTTTATGGTCTTCCAGTCTTTGTGCTAAACTATGCTATCAGTTTCCCCTTGCTTCCAGTTTTTGTGTTAAGTGCTGAGCTAGGCCAACCATTTCGTCCTGGTTCCAGTCTTTGTGTTAAGTTAGGCTAACAGTTCACCTCAACTTGCACTCTTTGTGCTAAGCTATGCTAAAAGTTTCCCCCTGCTTGCAGTCTTTATGCTAAGCTAGGCTAACAGTTTCCCCCTGGCTTCAAGTCTTTGTGCTGTTCTAGGCTAATTGTTTCTCCCGGGTTCAAGTCTTTGTGCCAAGCTTTAACAGTTCCCCTCTACTTGCAGTCTTTGTGCTAAGCTAGGCTAACAGTTTTCCCCAGGCTTCCAGTCTTTGTGCTAAGCTATGTGCAGTGTGTAATCTTATGATGAAGGTTTGTCTCCTCCTCTGCCTCCTCCTGTAGTGCTGATAGAGATGCAGGACGAAGAGTTCAGGCAGAAGAGCTCACCAGGTCAGCACACACACACACACACACACACACACACACACACACACACACACACACACACACAGGACATAACAGGACTGAACTGCGTTATCGTGACGTTTCCAGATTCAGTCACTGTTGTTTCAACACTTCCTGTTGTTGCTTCACATTTAGACTTTTCCATCGATGAACAAACGGAATGCTTTTATTGTGAAAAAGGGTTAGGGTTTCTTCCCTGAACAGATCAGTCCTTCCATAACGGTCTCAGCTGGTCCTCTTGCTGCAGCTCCACACGCAGCAGGAAGGGGGCGGTGACTGACACACTGATGTTGTTTTAGATGCCAGCCTGCCAGGAGAAGACATTGCTGACGACAACAAGAGCTGCCATTGTGAGTTCGTCCCTCAGGATCTGACCCCGGGGTTAAAGGTCACCATCAGAGCCATCTGGTACGAACTGTTGCTGTGTGTCGTCATTCTCAACATCATTTTGTTTTGTCATCAATCATCGCTTTACTCGCTGTTTATGTAGCACTGCAATCATTCTGCTTTTATTCACATTTTTTATTTGTTTTTTTATTTATTAGTGCTCACCCCAGGGTCAAAGGTCGTCATCAGCTGTTGGGTAAGACCAGTCAGTCTGACCTGCATTTAGCTTGACTGTTTTCTATTGTTTCATTGTTTTCTGTTGTTTTCCACTCAAGCTCCTGTCATTGGTAAGACATTCTTTAGTTATTATGATTATTATTATTATTATTATATCTTTATTATTATTACTATGATTCTTGTTGGTGTTGCTCGGTCCTCTCCTATTGATCAGGTGGGGTTAAATATCATTTTTTTCTTCCCACCTCCTGCTTGTATAAGTCCAGCTTTCCAGTTCTGTAGAATTCACCACAGTCTGGTGTCAGAACGTGATTCTTGCTGCAAACCAAAACCAGAAGCCCACAGCACAAACATGTCCCACAGTGTCGATTCTGTCTCTGGGTCTGTGTTATCTGGTCTGGTCCTAGGGTCGCAGCTCCGGCCAGTTTCTGTCACTCCTGGTCCTGGTCAAGGATAAGTGACTGAGCAGCAGACTGTTGGCAGGGCCACACATGAGTGAATCTCTGATGAAACTCATAAAGTGTTTGATATAAAAGAAGATATAAAATAAAGATTCTGAAGTCTTCAGATCCAGTCGCTGCCAGTCACAAATATTTTTGAACATGTCTGAAATATGTGACCGACGTTGAGAGGACATCACAGGTGTCTTTGGTTCCCTCTGTGGACTCTGTCTGACTTGCCTCCAAACACTCAGCTTGTATCCTCCTCTCTTGGACTTTTCAGCAGAAATGTTGCTGTGCATAAATAGTTGCAGAATAGTAGTCGTGATATTTCTTGTGTTGTCAACCTACAGAGCTTCAATGATTACTGACTGGTTGTCTGGTGGGTTGTCAAATGTGTTTACTTAGTCATCAGGATTCTGCTGCTGTTTCTTCATCTTTGTCCCAAGCTCAAACCCCCAAGGTGTTCTCAGGCTCCCCCAAAATGTTCTGGGTCTTTGTTGTGGTCTCCTCCCTCTTGGATGTATGCAGGATACGTCCTCAGGGAGGATCCTGATAAGGTGTTGAACCACTTCAGTTGACTCATTTCAATATGGAGGAGTAGCAGGTCAGTAGCCTCCTAATCTTGTCTCTGAGAACCCAGACCTAAATCTTAAACCCTGACCCTGACTCTTTCCCTGAAAATAACAGCCCACTCTGTAGGTGTATGAGATGGATCGAACCTACAGTCCGGACTAGATTCACAACATCATTCCAGTTAGTAACTGAGCCCACCTGGGCTCCTCCCAGTGGTCAGAGGTGGGTGTTAACTGACTTCCTTTTTTTCTTTCTCTCTCAGTATCATGCGCTTCATGGTGTCTAAGAGGAAGTTTAAAGAGAGTCTTCGTCCCTACGACGTCATGGATGTGATCGAACAGTACTCAGCTGGACACCTGGACATGCTCGCTCGCATTAAGAACCTGCAGTCAAGGTAACCCTAACACTGTAACCTCTTACCTCTCTGCAACATTTTCCTTGTTGGACACTGGACATTTCAAAGTTTGACTGTGAGGTCACTGTGTGAGGTTACTGTATGTTGGACCTGTGCTGTCTCCTGATTGGCAGGGTGGATCAGATAGTCGGCAGAGGAACACCAATTGCAGACAAGGACCGTCCCAAAGCAGCCAATGAGGAACTTCCTGAGGATCCGAGCATGATGGGACGTTTGGGAAAAGTGGAAAAACAGGTAAACAATGGCAACCAGTTTGACGCTAGAAACACTTTGAGCAGAGTAGAACTGCTGGATTTCTGAATCAGTCTTTAATCTGATTGGTTCTCTGCTGGTCTTGTGTCCTCAGGTCTTGTCCATGGAGAGGAAATTGGACTTCCTGGTTAACATCTACATCCAGCGAATGGGAATCCCTCAGGCTGAAACTGACGCCTACTTTGGATCTAAGGAGCCAGACCCAGCGCCGCCCTACCACAGTCCGGTGGATCAGCTGGAGAAAAGCCAGTCCATAGCCAAGATCCTCCAGTCAGTGTCCAATACCCAACTAGAACCAGGCCAGGACCTGCTGTTGATAGAATGTTGTTTATACATTGTTTACCTGTTTCTATGTACTGTATCATTGGCAACTGGGCTTGTTTTAGTTTCTTTCACCTCTCATCCAAGAGGCTTCTTCAGTTCTAACTAACTGGAGGGAAGTCGTTAGGGCTAATGATCTGACCTGAACAACTCTGTAAAGACACTCCCACACAAGGTTTAATGCCTGGAACTCCCCTCCAGTTAGTTAGAACTAAAGAAACCTTTTGGCTGAAGGTCTACGATATAGCACTTAGAACTATGACCTGGCTGGCAAAGACACTACATCAACATTGTTTACCTGTTGGCTACACGTTGTTGACATGTTGTTCTTCTGTTGTTTACATGATGTGCAGAGTGATACCTGGTGACCATGTTGAGAAGAGTCGTTTTGTGTCAAAGATGGTCCGCTCCAGCAGCTCCACTGGACACAGGAACTACAACACCCCCACCTGTCCCCCCTCCACATCCTGGCAGCCAATAAGCTCCCAGCTCCACCAGCAGGCCCAGCCACCTCTACAGCGTAGCCAAGGCAACACACCGAGTCCAGTGGGGGATGGGTCACTGGTTCGGCTTCCACCTCCTCCGGCAGGAGAGAGACATGGCGGGAACCGATCGAACCGACACAGCACTGGAGACCGGGGGGGGACAGAGAGACCTGAGAAGGGCAGAGAGGGGACTAATGGTACCGGAGGAGGCGAGGACGTGAAGCCAGACAGCGACACCTCCATCTCCATCCCCTCTGCAGACCATGAGGAGCTGGAGCGCTCCTTCAGCGGCTTCTCCATCTCCCAGTCCAGAGAAAATCTGGACTTCCTTAACAATGGTTTCTACTCGTCCTCTGCTAACCTGGGAGACCACCAGGGAGGAGGAGGAGGAGGTGCCACCCGCTGCGCCACCGTCCGGCCGTACATCGCAGAGGGGGAGTCAGACTCCGACTCAGAGCTCTGTGCCCCTTCTCCGCACTCAGACCAGGCCTGGACTGGAACTAAGTAGAGTCGAAGGTAAAACTGGAGCAGAAACCAGCAGAACAGTTAAAATAGACAAAATGACGTTAAAACTGGACAGAGTCAAAGACAGCAGCCTGAGTTGCAGTGAAGCATCATGGGAACTGTGGACAGTGGGAGTCGTAGTGATGCATCATGGGAATTATAGTGTCACAGTGATTTTATTCATGTGAATATTTGAAACTGTAACTGATTGGTTCACTTCTAGGACACACTCACACCTGATTGGTTGCTTGACTTCCGATTTAAGACTCTCCATGATCATGTCCCTCCACTGTTAAATTTAGTCATTAAATCTTGAGGAACTTCGGACTGACACATCACCACACCAACAGATCCTGTCGTTGTTTTTTGTTTTGTTTGTTTAGTAATTGTCTATATTTCCTGTACAGAGCTCAAAGAGCATCTTCCTGAGCTGTCAGCTGGAACCTGAACTTCTCTGCAGGTAAATGTTGAAGGTGTGCTACGCAGGACTCTGCTTTAAAAAAAAAAAGATATGTGGACTCAAACAACAACAACAACAAAATGCGCTCTGGTGTCTGTATCTGTAGCTCCACCCTCATCACCATCACTCAGGTGCCCTTTATCAAGGCGCTTCACCACAACTGCTCGTGTGCAGCTGCAGATTGGCTGTAGGTCAGACTGTGGTTGTACTGAGCAGCTTCCAGGTGTGAATGTGATCAGG
Source organism: Sparus aurata (assembly GCF_900880675.1). Taxonomy (NCBI): domain Eukaryota; kingdom Metazoa; phylum Chordata; class Actinopteri; order Spariformes; family Sparidae; genus Sparus; species Sparus aurata. The sequence goes on along the minus strand of NC_044192.1, from coordinate 86,918 downwards.
ATGCTCCTGAAACATAGAGTTATGCTTTCTGTGAACTCTCCCTGAATAAATAAAAGCAAACAAAAAAAGAAGACACTCTGATCCAGACCCTCAGGAACAGCCAATGTGGCCTAATGGTCAACATAACATGATGACCAGGTGCACAACAGAGACTTTTTATCCTGAAGCTTACGTAATGAAAGAAGCGGCTGTAAAACGCATCACAACCTGCTAAGAACTAAGTCTGTGAGATTCGCACAGGGGAATTATTCTGTCCCTGAACAGGAAGTTAGCCGCTTTTTTAGCTTCATGTATTATTTAGCAACTTTCAAAAGAAATGAACTGAGCTCCGCCTCCAACGCTGTATCCAGCTCATTATAGATCCATGCTCTGCCCCCTGCCTGCACATCATTACCCTGCTGTGTCCAGGACGTTTCTTGGTGTTGACCTTTGGTCAGAGGCTATGTAGGTCTTGGCCAATAACAGTGTGCGCAGGGTGGGACTCTGTGAAATGCATGTATAACATTTAAACTTGATTCAAAGACATCACATTATTTAAACTCAAGTCAAAGAGACTTTATGCTACGCTGCTTTTAGTTCAAACATTTTTTATCTTGCAGCTTTGTCTCTGGCCAAGTGTCCTCACTGACTTTGTCTGAACTATTAATCCATTAGGTACTACCCATTAGGATTGATTCCATGCTAACAGACTGTAGAGCTAAACCACCAACAGATGCAGGACGCAGTGTCACCACACACTTTTCATGCTAGTATGCACTATGAATCTGTTAACTGTGTTTTGCTGTGTGCCAGGCTCAGCCCGTTGTGGAAAGTGGAAGTAAACATCAGCACCCAAACGACAAACTCCCACTGTGTAGCAAGGACGCCGGCTGGTTAGCTTACGACCCTTGCAGGTGTTTGTGAAGTCAGGTCTCCGTTTGTGAATCGTCTCAACTCTGAAAACATTGCAGCAAATTTAGTGACCATCAGTTCATAAAAAACCTAAAACACTTCCTGTTGTTGACAGGACTGGTTGTTGTGATCGTGCCAGTGCTTTGCATTGTGGGACACATTATGGGAAGTAGACCGGTCCGATGGTTACTGGGAACACATCCAGGTATTTTTGGCATACTGTGTACGACATGCTACATTTTGGCTGAATCAGTCGTCCTGCGCCTGTACTTTCAAATGTAGTGTTTTAATTCTGACAACACTAACTGTAAACATGTACGTGAGTATCTCAGGTAAATCTCACACTTAAAGCTGAGGGCAGAGCTGCTAACATTAGCCTAAACTTTGACAGCATCCTTGACCCACTCTGACTCAAAGGATGTTCAAAGTAAGTTACCCTCCAAAATAATGTTTCCCATCAGCACACAGTGTTAGCCTGGAATGCTAACATTGGCATCTTATTCTAGCACAGATTAAAAAGTGTTCTGCTGCCTGGTTACTGTTGCTGTGCTGTGATTGGCTGCTTGCTCTTTGCTGAAGCGGTTAAATTAGCTGTCAGTTAAGTTTCGAATGATGATGTGAATCAGAAACTGATAACTATGACACAAACACATTTTTACATCAAGATCTTATTAAACTTTAGTATGTATATATATGATGTAATCATCCACACTATTAATTATAACTTTTGACTATAATCAATACTCATTAATAACCCCAACTGCTGACTGTATTATTTTCAACCAAGTCTTTGATGTGACAGCTGATATGTCCAGCAGGGGGCGGTGAGGAGCATCAGCAAAACCTCAGGAATCAAAAATAAGACAAACTTACCAAAATAAGAGTCTCTTTTACGACCTGAGGAGCAGCATCATTAAGCTCCGCCCCCAGAAACCATGGATACAAGGTGTACAGGTGATACTTTGTGGTCATGTGGTTTCATCATCAGACTGTTCGTACATCTGATCAGCTGATCAAGCAGCTCTCCTTTGATTGGCTGATGGCCAACTGTAATGTATTTAGTTCAAAGTAAACACACTTCTTGTGCTGTTTCCATGGATACAGATGAGTCCTAAAGTTCTCATCATTTCCTGACTGAAACTGAAAATATGAAATTATTTCATCAATATTTTAGTTTCAGCGTGTTGTGGATTCATGTTTGAATTTGCGAACATTTTTCAACATGTTTCATCATACTTTGTTCAAACACGATTGGTTTTTCAAATTAAAATAAACTGTCTCTTTGCACAGAACTGTGCTTGTTTGATTGTATTTCAGTATTAAAAATCTTGAACCTTCTCGTGTTGTTCGTCTCGTCTGTGAACAAACTAAATTGACACGTTTTCAAACAGACTGAAACTTTAGCTAAAATGTCGTGAATGAACAAAACAGCTGAAACACTGACACAGTAAACAAAGACAACTGCAGCTCCGAGTGGCCATCTTGGCTCTCACTTATTTGTGTTGAACCTGATAGATTTGAGGAGGGTTATCACATCAGCTGAGAGTTTATCACTAAAGCATTTTTATCACTGAATGATAAATGACCTGTTTTGTCTCGTGAATGATGAATGTAATGATCGAACGTGACTGATTTCATCACAGCACGACTTTCAATCAATTCAGTCAGTTTTTTAGATCACAGACATTCAGGCTTGAATATTTGTCACTTTCTTCCCTCGCAGATGGACAGAATGGAGCATCAGCGATATTTTCTATGCCTTCAAAAGGAGTTGAAGACTCATTTTTTCAAAATGGCCTCTGTCTCATCTTGTGCTGTGTGGAGTTCGCGTTCTACGTCTTTTTGAGGTCTGTTGTTGTTTATGATTTATTGTTTCTTAATGGTTTGAATAATTTAACTTTATGGAGTGAAGTGAAAGTTTGCAAGAGAGAGAGGGAGAGAGAGATTTGATTGATTTATAAGTATAACTTTATTCTGTCATTCTGTAAAAAAAACTATTTGCCAATAAATATCAAATCAAACCAATTTTATTTATATAGCCCAAAATCACAATCACATTGCCTCAATGGGCTTTACAATCTGTACAGTGAACAACATCCTCTGTCCTTAGACCCTCGATTCAAGTGAGGAAAAACTGCAACCTAACCCTAACCCTTTTAACAGGGTAAAAAAAAAACAATGGAAGAAACCTCAGGAAGAGCCACAGAGGAGGATCCCTCTTCCAGGATGGACAGACATGCAATAGATGTTGTTACATTAACAGAAAGTCTGATACGAGTTATGTGTAAAGTGAGTGGATCCAGGAGACGACTGAGTAGGACGAGGCATCACCAAGTGGTGCCCGAGCCACACGACCTCCTGTCCACCATGATGACCTGGAAGAGAGCAGGCCACACAAGATAATTAGTAATAGACAGAGAGAGGGATCAAGATTAACAGAAATATAGATATGAGGAGATAGTGAAGCAGAGGAGAGCAATGATCCAGCAGAGCCCGGGGTGTGACGATCAGATCAGTCAGTATTTCAAGGCAGCAGGAGCCCGGAAATGGTGGATGGTCCCAGGGGGCCGCGGTCCATCAGAAGGGAGCCTGAATGAAAGAGGGGAGGAGGAGAAAGAGAAGGAGGAGAGAGAAGAGGAGGAGGAGGAAGCTATAGAGAGTGTCAGCTGGGAGGTTATTCCAGAGGAAAGGAGCCCGATAGGAAAAAGCCCTGCAGCCAGCTGACTTCTTCTTAATCCTGGGAACCATCAGGAGCCCTGAATTTTGAGAGCGTAATGCCCGAGTTGGAATATATGGTGTAATAAGATCTGACATGTACGATGGGGCAAGGCCGTGTACAGTTTTGTATGTCATCAGCAGCAGCTTCTAGTCTGATCTTAGATATATGATCATCTTCAGACACAAAGACAAATCAATAAATAAATACACAATGAAGTCAGAGTAACTCTTCAAAAAAGAACAGCTGGCTTTCCTTCGCAGAGCACAACACATCACTGTGAGCCCACATCAGGATGAACTCAACCACATCCTTTGTTTCTCCATGATGATTAAAATCGATCATCATTCTGGATTTGACCATCCTCTTGAACAACAGTGTCAGATTCACTAGCATGGTCCACACCTTCAACAAGATACGTTTAAACGATTTATTATGAAAGAAAGAGAAAATGAAACATTGAAGATCTTGGTTCTTCGAGCTCTTCGAGTGTGTTGTGGGGAAGCTCTGTAGAGAATCCGCCGTCACACTCGGGCAGCAACGGACCCCCCAAAACCTCCACTCATTTGAGATGAAATTGTGCGGACCTGAGATCTTTGAGATCTGAACGGATGTAGAGGTGAAACGTTTGGGAGGACCAGCGGTCCATGGGTCGCATGAAGTGTTCTGGGATGCCTTTACGGGAGGCTGAAGTGGCCGCTCCGATCCTGAAGGAGTGTCCAGAGTAGCTAACGCTTAAATTACCAGACAACGAGAGCATGTGGCGAAAGTGATGGTGGAACGAGAAACGAGTAGCCATTTGTCCGGATTCGGAGATGAAGAGACAATCTGTCATGGTTATGCTCTGACATTTGCAGAATTGCAAGGAGTTAGCAATGGTTTGAAAGGATTCGGTGGTGATTGGACCTTGGAATAGAAGATGGGTGTAGGTGGACCAGATCGATTGGTTTTAGTTAGCTTTAAATAGAAAAAAACAATGATCTGAAAAGCGAGACGAGTCTGAAATGCATGCATGGCGGCTTTAGTCGATGTGAATGGTTGAGGTGGTGAATTTGGAGCACCTGAGGAAAGCGAAAAGCAAGCAAGAACGTGGCTTCCAGGGTTCGGGCGACTCGAGGAGTGCTGTACCCGGAACGGATAGTGTGGAGGCAGATTAACTGCAAGTCAGCGGTGAGAGGAAGATGGTGAGGGCTTGACGAACTGTTAACGAACTGCCGGTTATTGTCTTAGAAAAGAAGCTGATACCCCTAAGGTAAGTTTGATGATGTGATTAATTGTCATGGTGGAATGGGCGTGAGTACTGAAAGAAGTCGCGGTGATGAGATCGAATGACGGACAGGTTGTGTTGTATTGGTCGTGAAAGTGATGGAAGTTTTTCCAAGCTGTCCAGTACGAAGAGAGGGTCGAGGGTGATAGGCTGTTGATGATGGAGCTCTGGGAGTCGCTTATCAGGGGTATTAGCGCCAGATTTACGAGTTGAATGTTGACGCCCGACTGGCGTAGGGAAGGTATCTGCGTGAGATGCCAAGCTTTTGAACTTCTGGCATTCATTAGCGAGCTTCGGGGGCGATTCTGCCGCAAACCATCTTCCATTGTAGAAACCCCCAAAACTGGCCTAAGGAGCAACATCGATGTACAGATGGATGTCGTGCAGGTGAGTCGGTTGGTCATCGTAAAAGAAAGTGATTCCGTTCCAATTGGTGAGAAGGTTAAGTCACGGACGGATTTCAGCAAGGCTCGAGCTATCCAGGGAGATGGAGGTTAAGAGTGATGGGACGGAAGAAGCGATGGATGGTAAGTTGGAGATAAAGGCTCACCCTTGGGGGATGTGCGTAAGGCGAAGTTGAGGTGGCCCAGAAGGGACAAAAGTTGACGATTGGTGTGTCACAGGGCGCAGAGGAAGATTCGGTTGAGCTTTCCGACCGGGAATGAAGCCTAAAACTTGTTTGTGTCAAGAGCGATTCTAAGAAAATCAAGGGATGTGGAGGGGCCCTCTGTTCTCTCTGCGACGATGGGACCCCGAGGTCGGAGGAGACTGAAGTCAGGGTAACCAGGCCGGAAGCGGGTGGTGATGAGGTGGGGGAAATGATGAGAACTGTTCCAAGAATGGACGAGGAATGGAATCCCATGGTTGTTAGACTGAATCCAGCCGAGGGCTTCAGGTGGGGTGTCGAAGAGTTTAGGCTGCTTTGCAACCAAAGGTGAGCCTAATGGCGAAGTAATATGTACCACGCCAGTGGATGCTGAAGAGAGCCGCGACCTTTTCCCGGCGAGTTTGATAAGGGCGATGGCCTGGTTGATGGTGGCGTGAAGGGAGAAGTCCTCACTCGGGTTAGCTTGGGTCAAGCTATTGATGCTGGGGGTGATACTGCCGAGGGGTGCTGAAGGATCGATGATGATGCGCTTCTTTCCGGAGAATTTGCTGGTTGCGATACTGAGGGGCTGATGCGGAAGTTAGGAAACGGAGGACGGGCAAACAGTCCGATCATTAAAACTTTCCTTAACTTCCTTAGCGAGCGTGTGGTCGACTGAAGATTTTTTGATTTCGAAGGAGATGGATGATTGTGTGGAAGTCCGGGTTGAAAACCTTCTTCAAGTGCCTTATGAGAAACTAGCTTCGGCGAGGTAGGTTGTACGGGCATGTGGGGCGGGCATGGTCCCCGCCGCAGAAGGAGTAAACATGGAGGAAGCGGCACTGGGACACGGTGCATCCGGTACTGTTGAAGCCGTTGTAAATCGAACGAACTCCTTGGTGCATGACGGGCCTGCCTTTCTTATCTACCCCGTTGATTACAGGAAAGATGACAGAAGCGGTAGATGACACCTGTTTTGGAGTTATGGGTGCTTGTGGAGCTGCCGACAACAGGCGAGAGAAGGCTGAAGCTCTCGTTTGGTTAAGGTGCAGCTCAGTGTGGGTAGCTGTGTATAAAATGAATTAGTGGTTGCCTGCTGAGGGGGAAGAACGGGTGCTGGCATCCCGGTGCCGACGACCCCAGCCGACATGAGCTGCTGGGACTGATGGAGCTGGGAGATGGAAGCTCCCTGCATCTGGCGTAGGGCGCTGGCACCCGGTTGAAGCGAGCTCCTGTGGTTGCTGGAAACAGGAAGCAGAGGGCGCTGGTGTCTCAGTGCCAGGAGCCCCGGTTGAAGTGAGCTGCTGTGGATGTTGGAAAAAGCAGCGGGGGTCGCTGGCATCCCGGTGCCAGGAGCCCCCGCTGAAACAGGCTGCTGTGGTTGCTGGCAGTGGGCAGTAGGGGGCACTGGCATCTCGTGCCAGGATCCCCGGTTGAAGCGAGCTGTTGTGGTTGCTGGAAACAGGAAGCAGGGGGCTCTGGCATCTCGGTGCCAGGAGCCCCGGTTGAAGCGAGCTGCTGTGGTTGCTGGAAACAGGAAGCAGGGGGCTCTGGCATCTTGTGCCAGGAGCCCCGGTTGAAGCGAGCTGCTGTGGTTGCTGGAAACAGGAAGCAGGGGGCGCTGGCGTCTCGGTGCCAGGAGCCCCCGCTGAAACAGGCTGCTGTGGATGTTGGAAAAAGCAGCGGGGGGCGCTGGCATCCCGGTGCCAGGAGCCCCCGCTGAAACAGGCTGCTGTGGTTGCTGGCAGTGGGCAGTAGGGGGCACTGGCATCCCTGTGCCAGGAGCCCCCGCAAAGGTTAGCTGCGGTGATGGCTGGAACTGGATGGCGGTGGGCACTGTGGCGTTTGCCCTTGAGGTTGTAGGTTGCTGTAGCTGATGATGATAATCCTGATAGAAGTTGGAGGGTCCTGGAATCCAACTGCTCTTTGTTTTCTTTGGGCTGTGTTATTTGATTGTACTGTCCCTTTAACAAGAGCATAGACGTCACTGCCTGTAGGGGTGTGTGTGATGACGTCACCTGGAAGCGATCTGGCGATCTCTTTTTTTTTTTTTTTTTTTTCAAAGGTCAAGGTCAAGGTCAAGGTAAACTTTATTATCCCACAAGTGGGAAACTCATGTGGTCACCATTGCACATTACAAACAACAACAGAACAGGCCAAATAACAAGAACATAAAAAGACATGACAGGCATGTGTGAATAGATAAAATAATTGAGTGTTCATTTGAAATAGTTTAAAATACTTAGGAATTGTTTTGTCTAATGTTGTACAGTCTAATTGCTGTAGGCACAAAAGACTTATTGTACCTTGTGGTCCTAATTTTCCTCTGCAGGATTCTGCCACTTGACCTGCTACTTCTTAAAAAACTCAGGTGGAGAGGATGGGTTGAGTCATTTAAGATTTGATCTATCTTATTTAAACTGAGGTCATTGTGCAACTGAGCGACAGATACTTGATCAACTCCAATGATCCTACTGGCTATTTTGACTACTCGTTGCAGTTTCTTTTGATCCTGAATATACATGTTTCCAAAGGCACAAATAAGACCGAAGGATAAGACACTCTGCAAGAGAGATTTGTAAAACATCTGAAGAAGGCAGCTATCTATCTGAAAATGTCTCAGTTTCCTAAGAAAAAACATCCTCTTCTTAGGAAACTGAGACATTTTCAGATAGATAGCTGCCTTCAAAGATTGGCTGTTGTGATGGCTAGAACTGGATGGCAGTGGGAACCATGACGTTGCCCTAGATGTCGTAGGTTGCTGGTGTCGATGATGAAAATCCTGAAGGGGATTGGAGGGTCCTGAAATCCATCTGGGCACTCCCTTTGGAGTGGAGTGATGACGAGAGGTGGTAGCAGAAACTCTAGAGTCATTTGATCTGGCTGAGGATCTCTGTCTCCACTTTTGCTGCTGCACTTACTGTTGTATAACCCTGTGATTGTAGAAGATGAAAGCCGGTCGGGGAACTCACCGGAGCGTGGAGACGTTGCGACAGGAGAGTTGTTCGGCTGGTGTTGGCGGAACGATGGCGGGAGGCTTCGCTTCTTGGAGGTGAAGGAGTTGGCGAACTGTGGCAAACTGCAGCGACTGTTCCCGAATTTCCTTGTCCTCTCTTTGCTGTGGAAGGAGGTGGGCTGGGAGACACGGCGGAGTCGTCGGACGATCTATGATAATCTTGGATGTTGAGGAGAGATGAACCAGGTGGGATGCGAACCATGGATGAGACGAAGTTGGTGCTCTTCGGACTCGCTTGCATCCTAGCCGGCTGTAGGGCCACTGGAATCGGGGTCTCGGGTACGGAGGTGACGGGAAAGTTGTCGGCTTCAGATGAATGGTGATCCTGATCTCGTCTGAAAGATCGTCCGACGGGGATAGTGATACGAAGTCCATGATGAGGTGAGTAGAGCCTGATGTATCTCGTACAAAAGTTTGGATGTGCTCGGGCGAGGCGATGTCGCGTGATCTCGTTTCTGGGTGCGAGAGCGCGGAATACAAGAGCGAAGACGAGGAGAGGGTCAGGTGGTTATTTATAGGAATATCGGAAGTTGGCACTGTTGAGGTGTGGTCCTGCTCCTGAAACTTCGCCATATTAGCTTCAATTAATGTCCACCTATTGGTAAATGTTTCTCTTCCTGCTCACTTACACAGCCATACACAGCCATCTTTGCTTGTCCCAAAACTAAGTTTGCTAGTTGACATTTGTGGTTGGCTGACTTTTTGTACTTGAAACCACAAATGAACATTTGTTTGGAGAAAATTTCCCCCATTTTTTTAAACAATTTCTCCAACAAGATGAACAATGGTGCCAGCCGCACACACTCTGAAAGACAGTGGAACACTGTTTCTTTGTGAGGACAGAAAGGATAAGCATCACTTACACCGCTGTTAATTACAGTCAGAAAAGCATTGACTGCCACCGTGCCATGTAAGAGCCTCCACTGTAGGTCGGCTACCCTCTTTGTTAATAGAGGCTTATACAAGCCACTCCAGGCAGGATTGACATCACCTCCCAAGTGCAGGTGACCTCGACAAGGTATGTCAACGCGTTCACAAAGCTTGTTTTTATTTAGACACTTCAACGACATTCTGTACACAGCTTTACCTTTGACCTCTTGTAGGTTTAGCAGAGTACAACTGTTCTCCTCCAGGAAAGAACCAGTACAGTTACCAAACCTGGGATGAACAACTAAAGGAAGAAAAGGATCATCAGCATTAGGCACAGCCACACCGTGACAGTAGTTCTCTAACAGGACACATTCATGTCCAGTCAGACAGTGTTTCCAGTGTCCAAGGATGATGATCCTCACTGATCTTATTCCCAGGCTTGCTGCTAGTGCAGCTGCATTGTTCAAATCAGAACCAGCAATGTCCACCACAGATCCGAGAGTTAAAATCCCTGCTCTGTATAACAATTCAGTCACTGCTGATCCTGCCCAGCAGGGGGCGTCCAACCGTCCTCCGTGCACCACTGACTCACTCACCAACCAGTAAAGGGAGTCACTGTGCTCTGATCTCTCCTTCATCAGTGTTTTCCACACTGTGAAGACACCATGGAAGAAAGGTGGTAGAGTCTGAAGTTTCAAAGTTTGTACATCCATTAAAAGTCCTGCAGTCCCAGACCACCAAACTGTTGTAGGAAGTTGTGTGCAAGTGGTCTCCATACCAAGTCTTTCGGGCCAAACAGTAGTCTCTGGATAAAATGGAGGCGGAAAGTAGCACCTCTACTTGGTAGATGTATGAGTCCCAGTCTGTGCCATAAAGAAGAGGACACCAGATTGTTGATCACTAGTGTGTGTCCTCTATATGACATGCTTGGAAGAAGCCACCTCTATTTTTTAAGCTTGCCATTTATTTTCTTTAAAGAATTCTCCCTGTTTTTTTCTGACATGGATCCCTCACCCAAAAACACCCCCAAGTACTTCAGCCCCACCTTCTTCCATGTGAGCCCTCTTGTAGAGTCAAGGTGTTTAAAGTCTTTTTACCAATAAGCACAGCTTCACACTTTTTCCAGTTAATGGTGGCAGATAATATTTTGTAAAAAGCCCCTACATTTTCTTCTAAAATTTGAATATCACTCTGTTTATTGAGGATAATCACCACATCATTGCAGCAGTGTTACTGCTAGTTAATACAACACTAAACACTACACAAAGCTCTTAACACATCACTCAGCAACAATCTAAACACAACACTATACACTACAGAACAACAAATGTTATTCTGAGCTGAGGATGAATCACCGACTGTACAACATGATAAAGATGCATTTATGTAGCGCTTTTTCCAGTACTCAAAGCACTTTACAGTACTTGCCACATTCGCACACACACATTCATACACTGATGGCGGAGGCTGCCATGCAAGGTGCCAACTGCACATCAGGGGCAATTTGGTTCAGTATCGTGCTCAAGGACACTTCGACATGCAGCTCAGTCCAGTCTGGGGGAGCCGGGATTCAACCCAGCAACGTTCCAATCACTAGACGACCTGCTCTACCCGCTGAGCTACAGCCACCCTGAAGATAATATCTAACATGATTATGATGTTTGAACTTTGATATCTTTGATAATAAGCTAATCAATGAGTGACAGGCAGCTGCTTTGGGCTCAGTGACAGGGGAGGAGTCAGAGAAGAATCTGGGAGAAGCAGGTGAGTCCGTTACCGTGGCCAGAATTTAAGTTCCGTCTCTTTCTGAAATGGAAAACCCAGTTTCCTTTATTTCAGACTCAACAAACTCAGTTTGCACAAATGCTGCTTCCTGAAACTCTCTGAGCCCAGTGCAAAACAACACTACACACAACACTAAACACTACACACAACACTAAACACAACACTAAACATTACACACAACACTAAACACTACACACAACACTAAACAACAACCTAAACACCACACTAAACACAACACTTGTTTGTGCCGCAGTTCTTTCACAAGTTGATGTCAAAGATTTCAGACATGAAAGAGATGAGAGAGTTTTAAAACCTGGGGAACTGTGACAATTAGCTAGAGGTGGCAAAAGCACACACATTCTGTACTCAAGTAGAAGTATAGATACTTGTGTCAAAAATTACTCAAGCAAAAGTAGAAGTAGGCTCTGAAATGTACTTAAGTAAAAATGAATTTTTACTGTCAACGAAGCACAATACCTCTTTTGATACCTTGACAAAACGATAATGACAACGACAAACGTTTTCGTCACACAAAATAGGATAATTTTCCTCTTATTAACAACCTGCACAGTGCTGGTACAGAGGGAAATAAATCACTGGACACAGTCGGTTTGCTGCAAGTTAAATAAGCAAATGATAACTGAAAATACACCTTACCTATATGTGTTGTTTCAGATTAGACATAGAATTATTGAACGCCAGAAGCTCGTGGTTTTTAGGTTGGCACACGACACAACACATTCGCCATGAATCATTTGGAGCCGACAACATCAAACAGTTCTATTAGATAAGGCCATGGATGGGGAATATCTTGCTTCTCCGAATCTGATATGTTGTCATTCCCTGGTTCACTTTTCTCCTCCATGTCGCTGCTGCAAGTTTTCTCTCTAACATAACCTGTAACTCACGGCGCCTTCTCTCCGTGGTTGACTTTCGTTCTCTAGGTAGTTACGACTTACACGACATGTCGTCATCAGTGGAGGTTGATAAAGTAACAAGCCTGTATTCACAATGTATGGAGAAGAAAATACAAAAAAATGTTTTGAAATGTAGGGAGTAAAAGTAAAAAGTAGTCAGAAAAATAAATACTCAAGTAAAGTACAGACACCTGAAAAATCTACTAAGTACAGTAACAAGTAAAATCAGTTACAGTAACAGTAAAATCTCTAAGTACAGTAACAAAGTATTTTTACTTTGTTTCTTCCAACCTTTGCAATCAGCGCCACCTACTGGATTAGTTGATGCACTTTCCATTGTTTACCAGGCTTTGTTAGTGCAAGGAGGCCACATTTAGTCATTGGTCGACACGTATGCCGCTCTATTGTCCGAACTATGTGGTGAGAGTCCAAACACAGGTGACCAATGTCCCAGCCTCAGGTGGCCATAGAGGACCTTACGTGGGATGTGCTCCTCTTGGCATCCTGATAAGGTGGCCAAGCCCTCTTAAATGGTGGTGTAATATTGTGGCCTCCAGGCTCCTGGTGCTGGGTTCTTGGGATGTCATTATTTATATTTATATATATCTTGTATAATGAGAAGTAACCCTCAAATCTAATTTCTGATCTAAATTAAAAGCCTACATTTGCCTGAGGTGTGGTGGTTGTAATACAGCCATGTCTCACAAAATAGATATAGATTACTTTATTAATCCCAGAGGGGAAATTAGGACATCATAGCAGCGGGAACATTCAAGTACAAATACAATCAAAATACAAGGACAAATATAGAAACAATAAAGTACTGTATACATTATAAAAGAACAATAAATGCTTAAGAAATTATAAAATAAAATAAAATACTGAGGTACATAAAATAAAATACTGAGGTATCGATAAAAAAGGTAAGTGGAACATATGGTGTGAGAGGATAAGGTTCAGTATTTACAGTGATAATAATTGAAAGCTCATTATTAGTGTTTTGTGGAGTGCGCATTATGAAGTCTGATGGCGCCAGGAAGGAACGATTTGAGAAACAGGTTGAACTTTGATTGTTCTTCATTACCCTCAGATGTTTCTCCCCCTTTCCTCTGGAAGGGTTAGTCCCTGGTGTTGTTGTTCTCCAGTTTGTACTCCAGTTTTCTCCTGTAGTTATCGCTACGCACCCTGATGCTTCTCTCTGAACACGTTTGAGCACTGCTCGATCCCCTGACCTAAAGACCCTCATCTTCTAACCCAGGGTTTGTTGTTGGGATAACATTGGACCTCTGCAGTGGGGATGGAGTTGTCCAAGCAGTGACCAATGTATTCTGAAATGCAGTCAGTACGGCCATCAATGTCCTCGCTATGTGGTTTGTACAGGACATTCCAGTCAGTGGCTTCCAGGGCACTCACTGTCACTGGTTGCTGCTGTACCACAGGCTTTTATGATGGAGAGAGTAGGACGAAGTTGTGATCTCACCCGCCTAGTGGGGGAGGGCAGTGTTGTTAAGTGTATGCATCTTTTGCATAAAGCAAATCTATCAGATAGACAGTTAACTTTGAGTTGAGGATGCTTGTTGGTGAACACCTGCCCTCTGGGGCGTCCAAGGGAGTGAGAGGCCTGTCTGTCCTGACAGGAAGTAGTATCGTATTGTGGTGGAGTGACTCTGAAGAATTAATAAGTTACTTAGTGTGTATCAAAGTCCAGACTGCAGCTGTGTGTGTGTCAGTCAGTGTGGATCATCATGGAGGAAGAGAAGAAGAAGATTCTGTGTGTGGGTTTAGTTTGTGTGGACATCATCAGTGTGGTGGATAAATACCCAGAAGAAGACACCGACAGCAGGTAAGCGCACAGGCTGATGCTAACATTAGTATTGATTATCTTACACTAATTTATGACATTTCTATCAGACAGACCTGATCGGCTGCTGATTCTCCTCAAACATTTTAATTTGTATTGATTATCTGAGAGCATAAACACAGTTTACTGACTGTTAAGTGTTGACTGACTGTTTACTGGGATGGCTGTGGCTCAGTAGGTAGGGCGGGTCGTCTAGTGATCGGAAGGTCACTGGTTCGAATTCCAGGCTGCCCCCAGCTGCATGTCGAAGTGTCCTTGAGCAAGATACTGAACCCCAAATTGCTCCTGATGAGCAGTTGGCACCTTGCATGGCAGACTCCGCCATCGGTGTATGAATGTGTGTGAGAATGTGGTATGTATTGTAATACAAATCTATTAGATAATACATTATAATACCTTGTAATAAATTGTAATACCAGTCTACTGATCGATTTGAGCGGTCAGAAGACTGGTGAAGTGCTATAAAAATGCAAGACCATTTACCATTTACTGACTGGTTACTTAATGTTAAGCGTTTACTGACGCTCCAGTCTGGAGTTTTTAGAAAAAAGAGGACACCAGATAACCAAGATGTCACATTCATAATAACAACAACATAAGCCCTGATTGTTCTCTCTCTGATCAATACAACTAAATTACATGACGAGTGCCTCATGCAGATCACTGTAGATATCCAGAGTAACAAACACTATTCCTCACATTGCTGTAGACAGAGTTACCAGGTAATCACTCAGGTAATAATCATCACCATTCTGCCTTTCTTAATCATGAGTAACGTTATTTCTCTAAATCAGTTCAACCAGCTACGAATGATTGACACTTGTCAGAATGCCCCTTGGCTCTGATTGGTTGTGTTGAGCCGGGAGTGGTAGATTCTTGCAAATCAAATAACAGCCACTGGGTGGAGCCACGGACAGCTAAACTGTATCTGATTCTACTGTCAGATCATAATGCCAATTTTAGCAAATATGACAAAAAAAATTGTTACAGACCACAACTTTAAGTGTTTACTGACTGTTAATTGACTGTTTTCTGCTGCAGATCACAGAGTGCTTCTCTGATTAATAATCAGAGTAGGAGATTGTTTACTGACTGTTTTCTGTTACCGGACAGTTTAGAGTAGAATAGAATAGAATAGAATAGCATAGAGTAGATGTTCATTGTCATTGTTTCAGAAACAATGAAACACAGTTAGCAGCTCTTAGTTTTGACAAAATAGACATCAATATATACAAATATTAAAAAAAGATAAAAATCCTAACATACACTACCGTTCAAAAGTTTGGGGTCACCCAGACAATTTCCATGAAAACTCACACTTTTATTCATCAAATGAGTTGCAAAATGAATAGAACATTTAGTCAAGACATTGACATGGTTTGTGATTTTTATTTGAAATAATAATTTTTTCCTTCAAACTTTGCTTTCGTCAAAGAATTCTCCATGTGCAGCAATTACAGCCTTGCAGACTTTTGGCATTCTAGCTTTCAATTTGTTAAGGTAATCTGAAGAAATTTCACACCATGCTTCCTGAAGCACCTCCCATAAATTGGATTGGCTTGATGGGCACTTCTTACGTACCATATGGTCAAGCTGCTCCCACAACAGCTCAATAGGGTTGAGATCTTGTGACTAGTGCTGGCCACTCAATAACAGACAGAATACGAGCTGACTGCTTCTTCCCTAAATAGTTCTTGCATAGATTGGAGGTGTGCTTTGGGTCATTGTCCTGTTGTTGGAGGAAACTGGCTCCAATCAAGCACTGTCCACAGGGTATGGCATAGCGTTGCAAAATGGAGTGATAGCCTTTCTTATTCAAAATTCCTTTTACCTTGTACAAATCTCCCATTTTACAAGCACCAACACAGCCCCAGACCATCACATTACCTCAGCCATGCTTGACAGATGGCGTCAGGCACTCCTTCAGCGTCTCACAAATATTCTTCTGTGTGATCCAAACAAGTTGCCTCTTTACTGTGGATGTTGAGACTGGCGTTCTGCGGGAACCGTTTAATGAAGCTGCCAGTTGAGGACCTGTGAGGCGTCTATTTCTTAAACTAGTGACTCTAATGTACTTGTCCTCTTGCTTAGTTGTTTACTGAGTGTTTTCTGCATACTGACTCTCTACTGACTGTTAACTGACAGTTAACTGACTGTTTTATGTAAACTGACAGTTTACAGACTGACAACTGATTGTTTTCTGTTTACTGACTTTTTATTGACAGGAAACTTTTAGTTATGAAGGTGAATCTATGATGTGTGATATTTGGATGTGAGCCCACAGATCCCACTGATTGATCATGAAGCTAGATATGTTAGTAAAGACCAACCTTCCCATCATGCACCTCTGCAGATGAATGGAGGTTGATATTGATCCTCATTATTGGGCAGAAACGTCTGGACCAGATCAGAATTAGACATCTCAGTGGTGCTGGGCTCAGCCCTACAGATGCTACCTCACACTGACTGGATCCAGCTTAGATGCTTCAGAGATCTGATCAGGATCCTCCTGGACCTTCTGTGGGGGTTAGACCAGATCTCACTGGAGACATTAAACATCTCATCTGGCCTGGTCAGGGTTTGATCCTCTAGGATGAGCTGAGCTGGAAGATGCTGCAGGAGAGAACGACAACTAGAATATTTCACAGCTGCAACCTGGCCTGAAGAGGATGGATGATGAATAAATATTATATTGATCGATGACGCAGTGATGACATCACTCTCTGTGCCTGCAGATGTTTGTCGCAGCGTTGGCAGAGAGGAGGAAATGCATCAAACATGTGCACAGTGCTGTCGCTGCTCGGAGCATCCCCTGCCTTCATGGGCTCACTGTCTGCTGGACATATGGCCGAGTAAGTGACGATCATTCCCAGCCTGTTTGTCCCAATATAACAAGTCCATCTAGCCTGTTTGTCCCAATATAATGAGTCCACCCAGCCTGTTTGTCCCTATATTACAACTCCACCCAGCCTGTTTGTCCTTATATAACAAGTTCACCCAGCCTGTTTGTCCCTATATAATGAGTCCACCCAGCCTGTTTGTCCCTATATAAGATGTTCACCCAGCCTGTTTGTCCCTATATAACAAGTTCACCCAGCCTGTTTGTCCCTATATAAGAAGTCCACCCAGCCTGTTTGTCCCTATATAACAAGTTCACCCAGCCTGTTTGTCCCTATATTACAAGTCCACCCAGCCTGTTTGTCCCTATATAAGAAGTCCACCCAGCCTGTTTGTCCCTATATAACAAGTTCACCCAGCCTGTTTGTCCCTATATAACGAGTCCACCCAGCCTGTTTGTCCCTATATAAGAAGTCCACCCAGCCTGTTTGTCCCTATATAAGAAGTCCACCCAGCCTGTTTGTCCCAATATAACGAGTTCACCCAGCCTGTTTGTCCCTATATAACAAGTTCACCCAGCCTGTTTGTCCCTCTATAACAAGTCCACCTAGCCTGTTTGTCCCTATATAACGAGTCAACCCAGCCTGTTTGTCCCTATATAACGAGTCCACCCAGCCTGTTTGTCCCTATATAAGAAGTCCACCCAGCCTGTTTGTCCAGATATAATGAGTCCACCCAGCCTGTTTGTCCCTATATAAGAAGTCCACCCAGCCTGTTTGTCCCTCTATAACAAGTCCACCTAGCCTGTTTGTCCCTATATAACGAGTCAACCCAGCCTGTTTGTCCCTATATAACGAGTCCACCCAGCCTGTTTGTCCCTATATAATGAGTCCACCCAGCCTGTTTGTCCCTATATAAGAAGTCCACCCAGCCTGTTTGTCCCAATATAATGAGTTCACCCAGCCTATTTGTCCCGATATAATGAGTTCACCCAGCCTGTTTGTCCCTATATAATGAGTAGAGCTGGTAAATATGGTTTCTTTTAAGGATTCAAATCATTATGAGTCACTCACTAAATTGAACCGGGTTGTGCGAGTCACTTGAGTCAGCATTGCCTAATCACCATGGAAACTCCTAGCTCATTGTCTCTTAACTACTAACTAGTAAAAAAAACACAATGCAATAAAACATTATATACATGATTGGAAAAACGAAAGAGATACTAAAATAAAATAAGATAAAACAGTAGCTGTGTGCTACGAGCTACTAGCTAAGAGCTTGCTACCAGCTACTAGCCATGAGATTGCTACGAGCTACAGGCTACAAGCTACTGGCTACGAGCTTGCTATGAATGTTTGCCGCATTGGCTTGCGGGCTAGCTTGCGAGCCTCGATGCCAGAAACACAGCCGATTCATAGTTTACGAGCCTCGGTGCCAGAAACACAGCCGACTCGTAGCTTGCGAGCCATGGTGCCGGAAACACAGCCGACTCGTAGCTTGTGAACCTCAATGCCGGAAACACAGCAGACTCATAGCTTGCAAACCTCGGTACCGGAAACACAGCAGACTCGTAGCTTGCGAGCCTCGATGCCAGAAACACAGCAGACTTGTAGCTTGCGAGTCGCAATGCCGGAAACGCCCGCAAGCCACAATGCCGCAGTCTTGTAAGCTACTGCTACGAGGAGTCAGCTGTGTTTCCGGCATCGAGGCTTGCAAGCTAGCCTGCAAGCCAATGAGGGAAACACTTGTAGCTAGTAGCTCGTAGCAAGCTCGTAGCAAGACTGGGGCTAGTGGGCTACATGCTTGCTATGTATATGGCTCTGCGCAACGCTATTTATCATTTTAGATTTGATTATAGTAGGACTCAAGTGATTCGAGTTAATGATACTAGAGAGTCGCGACTCACAGGTTATTTTAATGACCCGGGTTAAAGATCCGGATAAGTCAAGATTCATACACCTCTAATAATGAGTCAACCCAGCCTGTTTGTCCCACTATAACTATGGGAAGTTCAGAGAGAGAGGCGAGTTGACCCCAAGACCAACAGAGAGATTCATTGATACTGTAGCGAATCACAATGTCCAAAAGATTGAAACCATCCGGCACCCAGGGAAGGAAAAGAAGAAAAGAAAAAGAAGAACAATGTGAAGAAGATGTACAGTAACGTCAATGTGACAAAGTGAATAAATAGTAAAAGAATTAATAGTTTAATGCATCATAGTTACCATTGTTGGAGTGTTAACTTGCTGGCTTACTTTTGACGATAGTATCATTGTTTAATAATTAGTAAATAGCTTGAGTCGATGTAAGTTAATGTTACTCCAACTCAGGGGCGGTTCTGAGGGGGGGGGGCCCAACAGGGGCCAGTGCCCCTGTAACTCTGAGTCTGGACCCCCCTGTGGCCCCCCTGACAGGGAGTCTACATTAATAATTCAATGAAAGATTTCTTGCAATGATTTTGTTCTGAAGGGAAAGGCAGAAATAAAGTCTCAGCAGTTTACTACCCAATCAAAATTGCTGAAATTGTAAACACTGCTTTGTCTGAGTGAGGGATTTATCCTTTTTTCCTGGTTGTATGTGCCCCCGAACAAAAAAGCCGGCCCCAACCTGGCCCCCCTATTAAAACTGGTCTAGAACCGCCACTGCTCCAACTTAAATTCATCAGGGATGTTTGGAAAGTTAACATCAGGCCTGTTCAGGTGTTATTTTAACCTGTTGGCTGTGTTTTCCTGCTTGTATGTCAGTTAAAATGCTATTAGTTTTCCATCCCCTTTATAAGTAATAGGGTCGTTGTAGGCCTTTGGTTTATTGTGTCACAGTTGATGTTTGTTAGAATTTACATCAGTGTTAAAGTGCAGTAGTAATACCCAAGTGTATTATTGTTAATACTCCATAACGTAGCTTTCCCATATCATTCATAGGATATATATATATATATAAATATAAATATCCATCCATCCATCCATTTTCATCCGCTTATCCGGTGCCGGGTCGCGGGGGCAGCTGCCTGAGCAGGGACACCCAGACCTCCCTCTCCCCGGATACTGCCTCCAGCTCTTCCGGGAGGACCCCAAGGCGTTCCCAGGCCAGCTGGGCGACATAGTCACACCAGCGTGTCCTGGGTCTTCCTCGGGGTCTCCTCCCGGAGGGACATGCCAGGAACACCTCCCGAGGGAGGCGTCCCGGGGGCATCCGAAACAGATGCCCGAGCCACCTCAGCTGGCTCCTCTCGATGTGGAGGAGCAGCGGCTCTACTCTGAGCTCCTCCCGGGTGACAGAGCTCTTCACCCTATCTCTAAGGGAGCGCCCTGCCACCCTGCGGAGGAAACTCATTTCGGCCGCTTGTATCCGGGATCTTATTCTTTCGGTCATGACCCAAAGTTCATGGCCATAGGTGAGGGTCGGAACGTAGATTGACTGGTAAATCGAGAGCTTCGCCTTTCGGCTCAGCTCTCTCTTCACCACGACGGACCGATACAAAGACCGCATTACTGCGGCCGCTGCACCGATCCGTCTGTCAATCTCACGCTCCATCCTTCCCTCACTCGTGAACAAGACCCCAAGATACTTAAACTCCTCCACTTGAGGCAGGAACTCTCCTCCCACCTGGAGGGAGCAGGCCACCTTTTTCCGGTCGAGAACCATGGCCTCGGATTTGGAGGTGCTGATTCTCATCCCAGCCGCTTCGCACTCGGCTGCAAACCGCCCCAGGACATGCTGGAGGTCCCGGCTCGAAGGAGCCAACAAGACCACATCATCCGCGAAAAGCAGAGATGAGATCCATTGGCTCCCGAACCAGATCCCCTCCGGCCCGTGGCTGCGCCTAGAAATTCTGTCCATAAAAGTAATGAACAGAACCGGTGACAAAGGGCAGCCCTGCCGGAGTCCAACATGTACTGGGAACAGGTCTGACTTACTGCCGGCAATGCGAACCAAGCTCCTGCTCCGGCAGTACAGGGACCGTACGGCCCTTAACAGAGGGCCCCCGACCCCGTACTCCCGGAGCACCCCCCACAGTATGCCACGAGGGACACGGTCGAATGCCTTCTCCAAGTCCACAAAACACATGTGGACTGGTTGGGCAAACTCCCATGAACCCTCGAGCACCCTGCGGAGGGTATAGAGCTGGTCCAGTGTTCCACGGCCAGGACGGAAACCGCATTGTTCCTCCTGGATCCGAGGTTCGACTATCGGCCGAATTCTCCTCTCCAGTACCCTGGAATAGACTTTCCCGGGGAGGCTGAGGAGTGTGATCCCCCGATAGTTGGAACACACCCTCCGGTCCCCCTTTTTAAATAGGGGGACCACCACCCCGGTCTGCCAGTCCAGAGGCACTGTCCCCGACTGCCACGCGATGCTGCAGAGACGTGTCAGCCAAGACAGCCCCACAACATCCAGAGACTTGAGGTACTCAGGGCGGATCTCATCCACCCCCGGTGCTTTGCCACTGAGGAGCTTACGGACTACCTCAGTGACTTCGGCTTGGGTGATGGATGGGTCAACCTCTGAGTCCCCAGCCTCTGCTTCCTCTATGGAAGGCGTGTCAGCGGGATTGAGGAGATCCTCGAAGTATTCCTTCCACCGCCCGACGATGTCCCCAGTCGAGGTCAACAGCTCCCCACCTCCACTGTAAACAGTGTTGGTGGAGGACTGCTTCCCCCTCCTGAGGCGCCGGATGGTTTGCCAGAATTTCTTCGAGGCCGACCGGTAGTCCTCCTCCATGGCCTCCCCGAACTCTTCCCAGACCCGAGTTTTTGCTTCCGAGACTGCCCGTGCTGCCGCACGCTTGGCCTGCCGGTACCCGTCAGCTGCCTCAGGAGTCCCCCGGGCCAGCCAGGCCCGGTAGGACTCCTTCTTCAGCTTGACAGCAACCCTTACTTCCGGGGTCCACCACCGGGTTCGGGGATTGCCGCCGCGACAGGCACCGGAGACCTTACGGCCACAGCTCCGGACAGCCGCGTCAACAATGGAGGTGGAGAACATGGTCCATTCGGACTCAATGTCCCCAGCCTCCCTCGGGATCTGGTCAAAGCTCTCCCGGAGGTGGGAGTTAAAGATCTCCCTGGCAGAGGGTTCTGCCAGACGTTCCCAGCAGACCCTCACGATACGTTTGGGTCTGCCAGGTCTGTCCAGCTTCCTCCCCCGCCAGCGGATCCAACTCACCACCAGGTGGTGATCAGTTGACAGCTCAGCCCCTCTCTTCACCCGAGTGTCCAAGACATACGGCCGGAGGTCAGATGACACGACCACAAAGTCGATCATTGATCTCCGGCCTAGGGTGTCCTGGTGCCACGTGCACATATGGACACCCTTATGCTTGAACATGGTGTTTGTTATGGACAAACTGTGACTAGCACAGAAGTCCAGTAACAAAGCACCACTCGGGTTCAGATCGGGGAGGCCGTTCCTCCCAATCACTCCCCTCCAGGTAACACTGTCATCGCCCACGTGGGCGTTGAAGTCCCCCAGGAGAACGACGGAGTCCCCGGTTGGAGCACTCTCCAGTACCCCTCCCAGGGACTCCAAGAAGGCCGGGTACTCTGCACCGCTGTTCGGCCCATAAGCCGAGACAACGGTGAGAGCCCTATCCCCGACCCGAAGGCGCAGGGAAACGACCCTCTCGTTCACCGGGGAGAACTCCAACACATGGCGGCTGAGCTGGGGGGCTATAAGCAAGCCCACACCAGCTCGCCGCCTCTCGCCACGGGCAACTCCAGAGTAGAAGAGAGTCCAGCCTCTCTCAAGGAGTTGGGTTCCAGAGCCCAGGCTGTGCGTGGAGGTGAGCCCGACTATTTCTAGCCGGTACCGCTCAACCTCCCGCACCAGCTCAGGCTCTTTCCCCCCCAGTGAGGTGACATTCCATGTCCCCATGGCTAGAGTCACCATCCGGGGATTGGGCCGCCGGGGCCCCCGCCCACGACCGCCACCCATATCCCTCTGCACCGGCCCCGTCTGAACCCTCCCGCGAGTGGTGAGCCCACGGGAGGGCATATAAATATATATAAATATATTAATTTCACTGCGCTTTACTACTTTTTGCACTCTGGTTAGACTGGTTACATTATTTTGTACAATACCATATTTATATTGTATTTTTAATTCAGTCACTTGTTTTCATGTTCACTGTTTTCATTTTGTATGTGTAGCGGATGTGGGTAGGACATGAAAGGAGACGACCCAAGGACTTGTTTTCCAGCATTTATTTACTGCAGAAGACAATAATGCACATTATTTGCCTTCTGTTCCTTTTTCTGCACCTCTGTTCCCTCAGCAAAGCAAGGCGGCACTTTGTAGCCTCAAAAAACATATAAATACATTAATTTATAATTACAGTATGTACTCTTCCCAGTGTGCCCATTACTACCCAAGAGCTATTTAAATTGACAGGAAAACATTTAACCTTAAATAACACACAATATCTCAAAAGGGAGCACAGTGACCTCTGTTGGACAAATTAAAACAGTGCTTGGATGAGAGCAACTAAACCAAAACAAAGAAAATTATCACATGTAGCAAAGAAAAACACATACCTGCAGAAGACAATAATTGCCTTCTGTTCCTTTTTATGCACCTCTGTTCCTAAACAGACAAAATACCAGAGTTTACACTAATTAATGAATGCTACAGTGTCCGAAGCGTTACTTTGTTTATAAGACACAGGGCGGCCTGCTGCGTTACAGAGGCGCCCAGAAAGTAGAAAACATCTACAGAACTTATATTAACAGTCAAAACAGCACAAAACAGCTGGGTAATGCAGCTGTGTTAACGGTAGACATGATGCATTAAATTTACAATGTATATGGTTCAATTTCTTAAGAAAACAATAAAATAGCGCAGAGCATTTTCCACACAACTTACCCTCAGCAATGCAAGACGGCAGTGTGAGGGTCAGTCGGGGCTACGGAAGCTCAGAAGGTGTAGAAAAGGTGACCTTTGGCAAAGTAGTTTCCGCAGAAAACAATAAAAATAACGGTAAATTAAAAATAACTCATTACCATAAAATTTGCACATACTCAACAATCATTAAATGATAAATAAAATTGACAAACAGAAATTGGAAATAAGAATTGATAAAGTGCATTTTTAACTCTGTTACATATGTAAATAGAATATTCTTTAATATGTGCAGTGCCTTTTTTATATTGTATTTTTAATTTATCACTTGTTTCCTTCTTCATTTTTTATTTTTGAGAAATCAAGAAATGAAATCTTGAATACATACATGCACTTTGTGTGTCGGTTAGGGTCAGGGTTAGAAAATTGATTGCGAAATGGACTGCGATGCAAGGGGGTGCCAGCTAAAATCTTGCCTAGGGCACCAAATTGGTCACTGTCTCTAACTGTCTCTATTTCAGGAACTTCTGTTCCACCAATGACAGCACAGTTTTCTGGTTATCTGTCGTTTTTTTTTTTTAAGACAGAGTTTATATGAAGCAGTTTCCTGTCTCTCTTTCTCTCTCAGTTTCATCATGGCTGACTTCTCTCGTCGAGCGATCGATGTCTCTGCAGTGGTTTGGCAGGTCAAAGGTCAAACTCCCTGTGCATGTTGTTTGGTTTGTCCTTCCAGTGGATCCAGAACCGTCATTCTCTCTGACACGTAAGACGAGCCAACGGACGTCATGGGCCGTCCACTAAATACCTCTTTATCAATAACACCCCGGTGTCATCACACCTGTAAATCAATCAATCAGCACATATTTACATTCAACGGACTGCAGAGTACTGTTCACCTGCAGGTTTATATAGACAGTAGTGAGGTCTGTCAGTGTGTAGGTCTGTTATATGACGTGACTGATGTCAGGTGTTTAAATAATACATCTATGTATGTATGTTCTATGTAGTAAAGTGCACCAAGTGAGCCGTTTGAACAGCTTCAGTTTATATTCACCGTGGCATTAAGTTGATCTTCTGCAGTAAGCAACACAATGCTACAAAGCTACGATGCATGAGGACGAGTGAGGACCCATCAGAGCTGTTTAAACCAAAGGATAAAGGCCAAAGATAAAAACAATCACTTTCTCTAATTATTTTCATCATATCAACTCTCAATGTCCAGCTGCCATTTTATATTTTTTATCACACGTGACACTGCAACGGTGAGTTTCTGCTTATCGATTTAAGTTGTACTTTCTTGAAGTCAAGTCAGTTTATTTATAAGCCCCAAATCACAGTGACAGGCTGTGATGGGTGGATGGATAAAAATCCCTGTCACGTTTTTGGCTGCACCTAAAAGCAGACAAAGAACTGGTGAAAGTAGTTTGGAGTAGTGCACTGACTCCTTCAGTTCTCACGCAGCTGAGTCTCCAGAGCAGGTCAGACAAAATCTCACAGCCCATGATGTGATGCACTCAACAGGCCGGAGATGAAAAGAGCAGCTCTGTTTGGGTCTGACTTGTTTCGAACAAGCCTGGTGTGAAGAGAGGAACTCACAAGAGTAACAGATGAAGAGATGATTGGATGTGATTTATGACGGGCTGAAGATGAGGAGTGTAGGGTTAGGGTTTTAACGATTTAATTCATAAAATTTTGTTGAAGTTTTTGTGTACAAAAGAAACACCTCCTCCCTCTGAGAAACACTCTGAACCTGGCATGTTCAACCTCGACAAAACACAGGAAAACATTTATTTCAGCACAGATTCTGGTATGTCACCACATTGGTGTTTTATATAGACTGGTTTATGCACATCAGCTGATTGGGTTCTATCCAGCACTGCACAGTGCTGTGGAGGTCTGGCAATGCGAAACTTCTAATTGGTTAACATCTCTGACTCAACCTCCAAGAAGGGTTAGGGTAGTGTAAACCCCCTAACCCTATCCAGATGTTCATCCTCTGGACTTCAGTCATATGTCCTGTGATGTGTTCACTGTCATCACGTCAAGGCTAAAAGAAACTGCTGACAAACAGATTCAGCAGTACAATAATAAAACACAGTTGGAGGCTTATCATTCTCATATTTCTGTATCGTGATGTCGTTGAGTATCTCTGGTCAACATGATTCAAGTGAAGTTTTATTAAAATAATTGTTTTGCACATTCACAATTGGTTCTTTTTTTATGTCAGCAGTTGTGAAAACTTTATCACAACTGTGTTACAATGAATTGTGGGTAATTAGATAAGTTAAGTCCGATGAAGTCAGCACCCAAAGCCAACTCTCTGGAAGTCAGTCGAAGACTGAATAAATTTTGGGTTTGGAGCCCTCAGAAGACTTTCTGGATGTTTGGATCAAGCCTCGGTTTATGGGTCTTGGATCATTCTTCTCAGCCAGTGGAAAATCTTATCCTGATGTGATGTCATTAGGACAATTAAACCAGTTGGCAGGCCTCTTTCCTCAGCCCAGTATTAAACTTGCTGTTACTGGATGTTATGATGAAAGGGGTTTGTGTTGTATTTTTCTACCAATAAACCTGGACTGTATTTTATTCAAAATAATGAACAGAAGGGTAAAAATGTTTCTGTCGAGAATCAACCAAGAGATAAAGCTTCTGGTTTAATTATCAGTGGCTGCTGCCCAAAGGTTGCGATTGTAAACAATGCCAAGATAAGATTAACTTTGAACCTGAGTGACGGAGTGATGAAGTGATGAAGGACGGAGGATGGAGGTGGTTCTGGATTCCCTGCGTTGATTCATTGGCAACATAAACTCTGACCCCACTTCCTGTCTGTCAGGAAACTTCCTGACGTCACAGAGGAGGATTTCTCCAAAGTCGACCTCCGTCAGTTCAAGTGGATCCACTGGGAGGTAAACAACGCTCCAAATTCAAAGAACTGAAACAACCAGACTAACCTCGAGTAGTCCACCTAACCAGACTAATTTTAACAACCAGCCAGACCAACCAACCCAACCAGACTAAGCAGACTTACCCTTCTGCTTCCATCCAAACAACCTGCAAACATTCTTTGTTTCATAACAGTATCAAATATGTGAACATTATAAAAGTAAAATTACTTTACTAAAACAGAACAGGCCACTTCACTACTCTACAGTACATACGAAGTATTGTCTGGTGTTTGATATGTTGTACTGTCATGGTATATTTTAATTGTGCAGGGCAGAAATGCTGAGGAACAGGTGAAGATGATCCAGCAGGTAATGGTGTATAACAACACGGTGCCACAGCAACAGAGAATTACAGTGTCTGTGGAGATAGAGAAGACCAGAGAGCCGCTCTATCAGCTGTTTCCTCATGGTGACGTGGTACGTCTGGCTAAACTGTATAATGTATATGTATATGTCATTTACATCTATACTGATTTCAGGAGGAACAGTGCGGTTTTCGTCCTGGCCATGGAACACTGGACCAGCTCTAAACCCTCGGCAGGGTGCTCGAGGGTTCATGGGAGTTTGCCCAACCAGTCCACATGTGCTTTGTGTGCTTCGTGTCCCTTGTGGCATTCTGTGGGACGTGCTTCAGCAGTATGGGGTCAGAGGCCCTCTGCTAAGGGCTGTACAACCGGAGCAGGAGCCTAGTTCGCATTGCCGGCAGTAAGTCAGACCTGTTCCCGGTGCATGTTGGACTCCGGCAGGGCTGCCCCTTGTCACCGGTTCTGTTCATTATTTTTATGGACAGAATTTCTAGGCGCAGCCAGGGGCCGGAGGGGGTCTGGTTCGGGAGCCACTGGATCTCATCTCTGCTTGTCGCAGATGATGTTGTCTTGTTGGCTTCTTCGGGCCAGGACCTCCAGCATGTCCTGGGGCAGTTTGCAGCCGAGTGTGAAACAGCTGGGATGAGAATCAGCACTTCCAAGTCCGGGGCCATGGTCCTCGACCGGAAAAAGGTGGCTTGCTCCCTCTGGGAGGAGTTCAAGCGGAGGAGTTTAAGTATCTTGGGGTCTTGTTCATGAGTGAGGGAAGGATGGAGCGCAAGATTGGCAAGCGGATCGGTGCAGCAGCAGAAGTAGTGCGGTGGTTGTATCTGTCTGCCGTGGTAAAGAAAGAACTGAGCCGAAAGGCGAAGCTCTCGATTTCCGGTCAATCTACGTTCCAACCCTCACCTACGGTCATGAACTTTGGGTCATGACTATAAGAATAAGATCCCGGATACAGGCGGCCAAAATGAGTTTCCTCCGCAGGGTGGCGGGGCACTCCCTTAGAGATAGGGTGAGGAGCTCCGTCACCTGGGAGGAGCTCGAAGTAGAGCTGCCGCTCCTCCACATCGAGAGGACCCAGCTGAGGTGTCTTGGGCATCTGTATCGGATGCCCCATGGACGCTTTCCTCGGGAGGTGTTCCTGGCATGCCCCGTCGGGAGGAGTGGGTGTCACTTGGCTGGCCTGGGAACGCCTTGGGATCCTCCCGGGAGAGCTGGAGGAAGTGTCCGGGGAGAGGGAAGTCTGGGTGTCCCTGCTCAGACAGCTGCCTCCGCGACCCGCACCCGCACAAGCGGAAGAAGATGGATGGATGGATGGATCTATACTGAACATATACACTGTCCTGTATGTGGTGCATATAATCTGTTGCCACCGGTTACGCTGGGGTTGCGATGGAGCAGGCTTATAGAGCTTCTGGGTCACGGGCTTCGGGTTCATTGAGTTACCTGCATGTGGACATTCATGTATGACCTGCTGGTTGTTCAGTTAAAGAAATGTAACACCGGGGCACCGCGTAGCTCAGTTGGTGGAGCGGGCGTCCCATGTACAGAGGCTTTGTCCTCGCTGCAGCGGCCCTGTGTTCGAGTCCCAGCCTGGGACACTTTGCTGCATGTCACTCCCCCTCTCTCTCAACCCGTTTCCTGTCATGTCTTGAGCTGTACGATCAATACAAGCCATAAAAAGGCCAAACAAAAAAAAAGAAACATAACACCAATCTCAAAGCGTCCATCTTTATTCCAATACAACACTGTGCTGTTGATGTGAATACTGTATACTGTATATATACTGTAACAGGATGAATTTCTTTTTCAGGTGTTTGTCAGTAAAGACGTTGCTCGTCACTTCGGTTTCAAGTCGGCCGAAGCTGCTCTGAGAGGACTGTACCATCGAGTGAGACAGGGGTGAGTTCAGAACTGATTTCTCTAAAAGCTGTCCGTGTGTGTTATCTGCTTAACTGACTCTCCTCTCCTCTCAGGGCTGTCCTGGTCTGTGCCTGGGCAGCAGAAGGAGCGGATGCTTTGGGTCCTGATGGTTTGATTGTTCATTCAGATGCTTTTCCTCCAAAAACTCTCGTCGACACACTTGGAGCCGGAGATACTTTTAATGCTGCTGTTATCTACACACTGTCCAACGGTGAGATATTTTACTGTCCATCTGGCCAACAGTGAGACATTATACTGTCCAAAAGTGAGACATTATACTGTCCATCTGGCCAACTGTGATACATTATACTGTCCAGCTGTCCAACAATGCAACCTTATACTGTCCAACAGTGAGACATGATACTGTCCAACAGTGAGACGTTATACTGTCCAACATTATGACGTTATATTGTCCAACAGTGAGACATTATACCGTCCAATTATCCAACAATGAAACTTTATACTGTCCGACAGTGCGAAATTATACTGTCCAACTGTAAGGTACACTACATTAGAATAACCAACATTAACCAACATTAAATAAAACTAATAGCATTTTAGTTGATGACATCCACTGGCTTCTGTACAGCAAATAAATGTTGCCAAATAACAGGTTGGTCAACACTTACTAAGTACATACACATACAATGTCATTAAGAGAAAGATTAAATAACACCAGCGTTATACTTTAACCTATTGACACCTTAATGAATAATAAGATACTTGGCCATTGTGTCCTGCAAGTATATGTTTGGGTGTTATTTGAATATTTCTTTGGTTATTTGAACAGTGTTTTGTGACTTATAGATAGCTAACCCTAACCCTTATGGACACCTGAATCCTAAAATATATCATCATTCAAACTGTGCAACACAATAAGTAATTATAGGCTAAATGTACAAATACTTGAGTTAATAGCTTACCAATGGCTAGATGTAGATGGTGGCCAAAACACTGCAGTCGTGTCCACTTGTTTAATAATCTCCATGATGTGGTCATCTGGAACATGAGCCATTTTGAAGGCATCTGCTTTAAAGATTCCAATCCTGGTCCACATAGTGTATCATGAGACTCAGGTAAGGTTTGGATGTGCGACTAGACCACATATCAATGGTCTCTCTCATCTCTCATCTCATCTCATTATCTGCCGCTTATCCGTGAGGGTCGCGGGGATGTAACCACTAAATCCCCCCTTTTTTTCAATGGGTCGCGGGGGTTACTGGAGCCAATCCCAGTTATCTCTCTGGGCGAAGGCAGGGCACACTCTGTACAAGTCGCCAGCTTATCGCAGGGCCCTTACTGATGGCAGAGATGCCAACTGTACATCAGGAGCAATTTTGGGGTTCAGTATCTTGCTCAAGGATACTTCGACATGCAGCTCAGTTCCGCCCCAGCGCAGCCGGGATTCGAACCAGCGACCTTCCGATCACTAGTCGACCTGCTCTGTGGTATACCAATGGTATATCATATCCTCCAGCTTTCTCTACACCCTGTGTAGCGCTGAGGGAGTGATGTTTGGGAAAAATACTTTCACCCAGTCAGCGTGTACTTAGCATCTGTTGCAGTCATTAGCTTCTCGAAGCCATGTTTTTCAACTGTGCTTATGTCTTTGTGTCGCTTCAATTTCTTCTCATATGAGGTAATGGCTGAAAAAGCAGTTAGTATTTCGTCATCTTTGGCAGTTTCCTCACAATCAGTTTTGCTCCCCGGGATTGCTTTTTTCTTGCATAGGCTAGACACACAGGTGGCCACTGTCATTCTGAGTTGCTGTATGTGGGAGGGGCCAGAAACATGCATCGACCACATGCATTTGTTTCTCTGCTGTGCAATTAGCTGTTGGTGTAGTGTATTCTAGGGAGAGGAAAGATCACTCAAAAAATTTATGAAAATAAATGTCACAAATTAGTTGTGGAGTATTTTATCATGAAAATGACCAAGATCGTTTTATTGCCCATCCCAAGCTTCTAATTAATACCAACACTGATTAAAGCTGCAAGCAGCAATGATCGGGTCCTCGCCGCCCATGTACGTCTGGGAGGTGGCGCTGTCGGAGGGTGCACACGTAGATGTCTGCATGTGCATGCATTTACTGGACGTTGTCTGAAATGGTGAAATTACACGGCCTGTGTCCAATATGTGGTGCTAGAGATCACCCATATATCACCCAAAATATATGTCATGTTGTAGTGTGTGATGTGGAGAAAACCTGTAAATATCATGTAAATTGGATGCTGTTCATCTACACTGTTAATGGCTGAGAGTAAGACAGCGCTTCAGTTGCCTTCTTTCAGAAATGCATTTGTGTGTGTGGCTTTTGGTTTTACTTCTGCTTTGTTTGTCTTGCATTTATTGTGTAAAGCACTTTGTGCTGTGTTATTTGTATGAAAAGTGCTATATAAATGAAGTCAGATTGATTGATATGAGGCTGACTACCTGTGTCCAGTGGGTGGCGCTATGGATATGACACAGTATTGATGCATAGACGTATTCAGGGCGACAGCCTTTACATGTGTGACCAATTTGGTGTAGATGGGAAAGTGTATGTTAAAATTAAAAGGACTTCCGGCTTTTTGGCGAAGCATCGAAATCAACTGCACTGTCACTTTCACCAGGGAAAACGGAGGGGAAAGATTTTGATAACTTTTCATATTCAGGGTCTGAGGATGATACTGACTAAATGTGAAGTCTGTGGTGTTGAATCTATAGGAGCAGTTCGTTAAAGCGAAACTCTCGCCAAAAAGCAACTGAGGCTTTATTTGGAATTGAATATGAGTCAAACCTTCGTGTAAAAGCATAATTATGACGAAAGAGGCAGATTTACCGTAGTTTCGGTTTTGGGCACGTTAATTTTGAACGGGAGAGCTAGGGGCATGACACGCTAGCATCAAAATCGCTATTTTTAGAACACTAAGAAGTCTCGACACAACATGAAACTTTGCTCGTAGCATCACCAGGGTCTCTACTCATGAACAAGAGCATTGAGAACATTGTTTGTGTACACAGAGTTTATGAAAAAGAAGGTTTGTGAACTACTCACGTTCGCTGCTGCACCTCCTGCGCGTCGCCGTCATGGCAGACAAAAAGTGTCGTTCCCTGAGTGCGAACCTGACAGGCACGCTTGAGGAGTGGTTCACCATTACTCTCCTGCCTGTCAGGTCGCACTCGGGGATCGACACTTTTTGCCTGCTACGGGCAAAGTTTCATTCCTCTCTCTGCTCTCAGATCCACCACACATGTGCTTTCTTTCATGATTTGTCCTGAATGTTTGTTTGTGTTCAACTTCAATAAATTAGTACATTTCCTGTCTGTAGGTGGAAGTTTGCAGGAAGCTCTGACCTTTGGCTGCAGAGTTGCGGGCACGAAGTGTGGTTTCCATGGCTACGACAGCATCAGTGAAAAGTTCACAGACAACTGAACAAAGAGAACTGTGTTCCGGTTTGGGGTTTTTTGTGCTGCACAACCGATAAATCATTGATGATGATTAACTGTAGTTCACTGATAATTAACTGTTAACAAGCTGTTATTAAAAGACAGCTAGATAATTAACTGTGTGTAAATTAAGTAACATCTCATAAAGATAAGTTTATTTCTGTTTTTCTGACCAATTAGAAATAAAATCTGTGAAAACACACTGTGAATCAAATATCTATTTTTTTATACAAAAAGTTTTCCTCAACCGTTTTCACTCCTTCTTTACAGAGTCGGCTCCAGTTGGGATGATAAGCTGCCGTTTCCAGTGTATTAGATAAAGAAATTACCTGCAGACCTGATCTCAGTCAAACCGAAATTAAGAATGATAATTAAACGATAGTTTCAGAATGTTTACAGTCAGCTGACACTGCTGTATTGCCAACAGGCTAACAGACCTGCATGTCCACCACATCAATGTCACGTAAAAACAGGAACAATATCTATGCAATGTCCAGTTACACTCTTACATTAAATACACTGAAACTCCTTGGTTAGGTTTAGGAAAAGACAATAGTTTGGCTTTAAATTATCAAATTTAAACAATCATCAATGAAAATATTGGCCTCACACGGGATTCAAACCCTGATCTCCTTTGTGAAAGTCCTGTGACAGCTGTGGCTCAGGAGGTATAGCAGTTCATCCAGTGATCAGAAGGTGGCTGGTTTGATTTCCTGGCTCCCATGAGCAAGGTACTGAACCCCAAATGTGTCCTGATGAGCAGGTCGGCAGCGTGCATGGCAACCTCTGCCATCAATGTGTGACTGTGATGACTGTTGTAAAGCACCTTGAGCTCTTTATATTCCTCCTTTGCCCCTGTCTTTATCCCCCCTTGCTGTCGACAGAGGGCTACTCACAGAACAGGAGTTACGTCATGTAACTTATGTGTTATTATTGAGGAACTCTGAACAATCATGTGTCTCAACAATCTCCACCTGCAAAACTCACAGCAGCCTAGACTGACCAATCACAGCTCTTCATGATGTTTCTGTTACAATGTGTTGATAGTTGTATGTTGCCTGTAACCCAAAAGTGGAAATCAAGACAGGGGAAAGGTAAAAAAGGAATGTATTTGGTTGCTCAGGTGAATGGGCAGGAGGAAGGCTGAGGATCAGGCAGGTGGCTCAGCAGGTGGAGTAGCTAGGACTCAGGATACTGGGAGGATGAGACACAGAGGATCCAAAGAGGGTTCTTGGCAGGTGGCAGAGGTGCAGGAAGCTTGGCGCCAGGGTGGCTGAGTTGCAAAATCTCACGGTAACGAGTTGAAACAATCTGGCAGCAAGTGGAGAGAAGACCAGAGTACCTGAGCTGGCGCTGACGATCAGATGAGCTGTAGGTGTGTGAGGCAGCAGCTCCAGCCATCCAGGGAAGCCATACCCAGCCTCTGCAAAGCACCTATGAGAACACTTAAACAGAACAAAGCGCACAGCACACACAAAATACATAGTCGTCAGTTTCTTTGTCGATTCTATAAAAACAGAAGTGAAATAAAACTAGAGAAACAACACAGTTACTACATGTCACCTCCAGTGTCTCTTCAGAGGCTATAGATACATTTTAACCTCTTAACATCTAACTATAAATCCAATTTAACAGACTCCATGTTACATTAAATTATTTATTAGATTAGATTGGATTGATTTCACACTAATACAGTGATGTACTGGTTGAAAAAAACAAAAGAAACAGCAAAGCATAAGAAAAGAAGAAGAAAATACATTTAACATGTTTATTATGATTCACACAATGAGTTTTAATAAGAAACTCTGAATGTAAACATAAAACTTCACAGACAGGTTTGATTGTCATGTTTGTCTCCATTTGGGACACTTACACTGCAGTATAAACTGAACTGTGCGACCTGCAACACTGACTGACAACCCTCTGATGTCAGTGTCTGTTATGAGCTCAGGTCCACGTTGGCTGGTCACTGTACTGGTCCCAGTTTAAAACTAAGTTTACATTTTGTGTAACAAATGAACATCCTGCTGGATTTATGTTGGAGCACCTGAATGCACTGAAGGACTCACTTGAACATGCCCTGCCATCCAGAGCGGGCGGAGCCTAAGTTATCACACAGGTGTGTAATACACAGCTGTCTCGGATTAGATCGTTTACATATGTAATGTTGATTTGATTCAGTGTTTCATGAGTTAGTGTTCTGGTAAGTGTTCATTACATTTTCAGTGTTAATATAAGACTACATATATAATTCCACATACGTACGATTATGTGATGTATAAAAAGTGTTAATATACAATATGTCTCATATACATTACATCAATGTGTATAGAAAACTTATCGTGACAGATTCATATGTACTGTAAATTGACAGTCTGTCCCCGATAGACTGACAGCCACACTCAATACTACGTATATGTACATACACTTGTACCATACAGTCAATATATCTATGACTGAAAAATAAAATATGTAGGCTTATTCACACAGTGTCAGTACATACTGTGTCTCTCAAACAGTGCTGTCTCTCTCTACATGCAACGCTGTTTCAGACATATTTATTTACACAGTGTCTCATATGATATTTCTATATTCATACAACACTGTGGTGTTGTGTGCTGTATATTTACATACAGGGTATACATATATATATATATATATATATATATATATATATATATATTAGGGCCGGGACTCGATTAAAAAAATTAATCAAATTAATCAGAGGCTTTGTAATTAATTAATCGAAATTAATCGCATTTTAATCGCATATAAATGACCTGAGAACAGTGAGAAGCAATTTTTTTCACATGGATTTTAGTATACCATTGAATAATGACTGAATACAGAAGCTTAAGCAACAAAACATTGTTTTTTGTTTTTTTTCATAGTTTATAGTTGTAGTTTTCGTTAAGGTTCTCTAGTCTTCTAGTTTCAGCTTTATAATTTATATTTGATATTTGAGTTAGTCTATTTAGTTATTGTATATAATTCAGCCTTTTATTCTATTTGTTTCTTTTACCTACCTCATTGTTTTTGGATTTTGATTTATGTCAAGTGGCTGTAACACTTTAATTTCCCTTTGAGATTAATAAAGTACTCTATCCATCAACCAGTGTCTCATATAACTGGCAGTTTCAAAAGTGGTATTTTTATTAGGCCCACTCTGTAGTAGTAGCTATATCTACATACATGTTAAGCTAATCATTTTGACTAATCACCATACTTTGCTTTTGTAGAAATTGCATTTTTGCTGTACCCTGTGCTGGTTAAAAATTACAAAAGTAATAATTCAGAGTAATGTTTCTCTGTTACTGTATTTGTTTATTATCCAAGTTTGTCTTTTGGATCCCTCAGGATCAACTCGTCTCCGTCCTCCTCACCCTCTGCCATCTTTCCATCAAGTAACGTAACTCACTGAAGCTAACCTGTCTGTCCGGCAGACACGTTGTATGCAAGGATTAGTCCGTGATGTCACTGTCATACGGAAGTGCTTCTGTCGGCTCCACATACACGGCCATGTGTGGCGGTGGCATCACCGACTTATCCTTTCATTTCAGACCGCGACAGAAAGCTCCGCTGCGCTGAACTTCAGAGGTGTTCATAAAAATGTAGCTTGTGTGGACGCTACCGCGATACTTGGTCAATAAAAGAGCTAAGCTACTGAAAAGCTATTTCATTCAGAAAGTAGCGACGCTACCACCACGCTACTGAGAAATGTAGTTAAACTAGTAACGCCGCTACTTGTAGCGACGTTACTGCCCAACACTGCATGAACGCTATGCATGAACGTTTGTTGGTGCTCCAGTATAATCGGTACCCTTGAAACTCATCCAGTGAGAAATGTTCCGCGGTGCAAAAATTAGTGCAATTAAAATGTGTTAATTTTGTTAACGCGTTATTTTTTGTGTAATTAATTAATTGTAATTAACGCGTTAAAGTCCCGGCCCTAATATATATATATGTATATATATATATATATATATATATATATATATATATATATATATATATATATATACACACACACACACACACATATATATATATATATATATATATATATATATATATATATATATATTTAGACAGTGTTTGTTTCTGGCTCCATCTCGGTGTTGCCTGCTATCATTTCTCTCAGTCCTTTGCTGAAGTGAAGATTTGCTCCAATCACGATGAAACCCTGCAGAGGGGAGAATAATAAAAAAAAGTATTATGACGAACCAGAAAACGACACTGTATATACATATAACTAGTGGAACAGACTTACATTGTGATATTCAACCACCTCTTCAATGAAATCCATCCCATCAGCCAGAGGAATCTGAACTCCTCTTTTTGTCCAGTCTTAACACACAATAGAAGTCAGTTACACTTAAGCAAAGGACACATCATTCACTGCAATATGTTATAGTAATCACTGCAGTATGTTACAGTAATCACTGCAGTATGTTACAGTATGTTACAGTAATCACTGCAGTATGTTATAGTATGTTACAGTAATCACTGCAGTATGTTACAGTATGTTACAGTAATCACTGCAGTATGTTGCAGTATTTTACAGTAATCACTGCAGTATATTACAGTATGTTACAGTAATCACTGCAGTATGTTATAGTATGTCACAGTAATCACTGCAGTATATTACAGTATGTTAAAGTAATCACTGCAGTATGTTACAGTATGTTACAGTAATCACTGCAGTATGTTATAGTATGTCACAGTAATCACTGCAGTATATTACAGTATGTTAAAGTAATCACTGCAGTATGTTACAGTATGTCACAGTAATCACTGCAGTATGTTACAGTATGTTACAGTAATCACTGCAGTATGTTACAGTAATCACTATGTTACAGTAATCACTGCAGTATGTTACAGTAATCACTGCAGTATGTTGCAGTATGTCACAGTAATCACTGCAGTATGTTACAGTATGTTACAGTAATCACTGCAGTATGTTATAGTATGTCACAGTAATCACTGCAGTATGTTGCAGTATGTTACAGTAATCACTGCAGTATGTTACAGTATGTCACAGTAATCACTGCAGTATGTTACAGTATGTTACAGTAATCACTGCAGTATGTTACAGTAATCACTATGTTACAGTAATCACTGCAGTATGTTACAGTAATCACTATGTTACAGTAATCACTGCAGTATGTTGCAGTATTTTACAGTAATCACTGCAGTATGTTACAGTATGTTACAGTAATCACTGCAGTATGTTGCAGTATGTTACAGTAATCACTGCAGTATGTTACAGTATGTTACAGTAATCACTGCAGTATGTTGCAGTATGTTACAGTAATCACTGCAGTATGTTATAGTATGTTACAGTAATCACTGCAGTATGTTACAGTATGTTACAGTAATCACTGCAGTATGTTACAGTATGTCACAGTAATCACTGCAGTATGTTGCAGTATTTTACAGTAATCACTGCAGTATGTTGCAGTATTTTACAGTAATCACTGCAGTATGTTACAGTATGTTAAAGTAATCACTGCAGTATGTTATAGTAATCGCTGCATTATGTCACAGTATGTCACAGTAATCACTACAGTATAGTAATCACTGCAGTAACTGTTTTTTTTTACAATGGATAGTTTAGATTCTTACTGTTGATTAAAGGAACCACGGACATCTGCAACATCGTCTTTAGGGGAGCCTGCAGAGGAATTAACTGACAGACAGACAAAAAGACAGACAGAGTAAATGCTCACATCT
The DNA here is from genome assembly GCF_900880675.1 of Sparus aurata. NCBI lineage: Eukaryota > Metazoa > Chordata > Actinopteri > Spariformes > Sparidae > Sparus > Sparus aurata. Next base: position 48,999 of record NC_044192.1, on the reverse strand, counting down.
CTGTTGTGTTTTAAATAGAATAAATAATAGTATCAGATGAAGTAATAGACATGAAGACACTTACTGCCAGAGATTCCAGCGCTGATTGGTTGGAGAAGATTTTAAATCTGAAAGGATAAAATGATTTCAGTCTGTTCATCATGTATAATAATTATCTTGTGTCCAGGGGCCGTCAAACTGGGGGGAAAAGTGGGACTGATTACCAGGGCCCCAATGGAGAAGGGGGCCCTTGAAAGGCCTGAAATAAAAATTTGGTTTTTATTTTATTTTTTTTATTTCTAAGTAATTATGTCATAACCAACTCAAAATTGGCAGAATAAATCAGATGAGCAACTTTACTCTATATGATAAAAAATAGTGGGGGCTGTCTGAGGCCCCTCTCACCCCTCACAATACATAATGGTTCGGTCCACCCCTGCAGCTGCAGGTGCACGAGGATGCGTCTCCAAACAGCTTAACGAGCAGAGTGGCTGCTGCTCATCAACATGTCTTTCCCCAAGAAAGCAAAATCAGGGAGCCTCAAACGAAAGGAAAAGGCAGAAAGGGAGAGAAAGCAAGGAGAGGGAACAACTCACACATTTCTTTCAAAAGAAAGGTGAGCACAGTTCACAGCTAACACAGTTTAAGAACAGTTAAAGCTTATATAATGTCAGCAGCTGTAAAGTCTGAAGGCAGTCAGACAGCCATGAATCTAGTTTCTCAGTTTGAGCAGCAGCAGGTTCCTCATCCTCATCTCATCCCTCATGAAGTGTTGACTGAAAGTTGTTATTACAAGGAATCATTTCACATTGAGGTCGCGGACCTCGCGGTAAAAAAAGTTCAAATTTGGAGCAATATTTAGCTTCTTTTCCCTGTAAGCTAGCATGACATGTTTGGTATCAGCGGATTCATTTCAATTTCAAGATTTCTATGATGCTTATGGCTTAAATAAATCTTGAAAACTGAGCCTGTGACGGCCTTCAGAAGACAGTAATGTTAATGCCAGATGATCCACCATCATTTTCAGAGGGTCAAAAGAGAGTTATAAAATAAGAATAGTATTAAATGTATTAAAAAAGTTATAAAATAAAAATAGTATTACATGTATTAAAAACTGTTCTGAAATAAAAAGAGCATGTGTATGTGTATATATAATATAGTTGAAATTCATCTATCACTAAAATAGAATGTTTGGTCAGTAGTTTGGGACTCTCACCTTCCAGAGGAACAGAGGAGAACATTTCTGGTGCATGCAGACTGTGTGACAAAACAACTCTCGATACAATCAGAGAAATGTTTATATTTCATGGAAATCAGAAGATTAAATCGCCCATGACCATATAGCCTCATATATGCATTTTTATCCCCCCAAATCCAATGCCACCACCTGTGAGTCTACAGTTGTTGAGATAAATCAGACCTGCATGCGGGACTACAAGGGAGACAGTGAGCAGTAACTTAGTAACTGTCATGTTGTTGTTTTCACAAATATGGGAATGATAGTCAAAAATATCATTAAAATGCATAGTTTTATATAAAACGGCATCACATTTTTTTGCTGGCCTATTCAAGGACCCAATTAAATTTGTTTTCATGGGGCCCAAAATCCCTGGCGGCGCCACTGCTTGTGTCTAATGTGTAAGGCTTTCACTACCTTCAAGCATTGTATTCAAACTACAGTGAGAGTCTCATCCATTGAAATGCCGATAATGATAATGCTTCCATTGCTTTTTTGAGCTGCTTTATTGGACAGAAGCAATAGAGACCCTGTGGAGAGAGAGGGAGAGTTATGTAGCAAAGGGCCCAATAAAAGCTTGGTGGCTTATAACAGTAAACATGTTCTACCACACGAGCCACTTGCGAGGCAAAGCTGGTTATGTTTGAATACAGCCATTTCATTTTTATCTGCGACCTGTACATAGAAAAGAGTGAAGTCATCTTTCACTTATGTGGATGTCTGTCCTCCTGTCTTCTTTTAACTCTTAACACTTTTAACTTACTCTTTTTTTCCAGGTCTTATACCCTCTACCAGTGGTTAGACCTGACATTGATAACAATGGGGTGGACCCAGTTAATAATTCAGATGGCGAATCTCACAACAGCCAGGCCAGTTACCAACTGGACATGAATTAATCGTCAGGATGCTCTGGTAGCTGGCTGTACAGGTGTTTTATTTCCAGATTATTTCCATACATATTCATCTTCTGCTTTCCACAGCATGATTAAGTTTTGACCACATAAAATCAACTCAGGAAAGGTAGTTTTGATATGAAGTGCTGTACTGCACTTCCTTCCATCTCTGATTCTTTCTCTCGCAGGTGCTGTTGATTTTCTCTACACTGCAGCCATGTGCACTCCACACACTGACTGAAGGCTGTGTTGATGTGCATGCGCCACGGCCCAACTGAGTCTGACTGACAGAGATCACACTATCAGGTAAAAGCAGGCTGGGGGCTGACAGTCTACAGGGCCTCAAAGTTTATGTAACCCAGCCCCACGGCTGATGTCCTGTCAGTTCTGATGTCACGGGGCCCATCTGATGACTCTCCTGTTCTGGCTTTGGGGGTCAGGTCAGTCCCTACTACACCTTTAAAAAAACAGAAAAGGTACTTGTGTGGCTTAGGGGTAGAGCCAGCATCATGCCAAAGGAAGGTCACTGGTTCGATTCCCATGTTCTGCATGTCAAAGTGTCCTTGGGCAAGATAATGAACCCCAAACTGCTCCTGATGTGCTGGTTGGCACCTTGCATGACAGCCAGAGCCATCAGTGTATGAAAGTATCATTGAATTACTGTAGTTGCTTTGGACAAAAACGTCTGATAAATGTACTAAATGTAAATGTGTCCCTCAAATTGTTCCCTGTTTCCTGGAAAAGTTATTTGGAGAAGGCGAGCTATTTGTAACGAAACTCTTTCACAACCGGAGAACACTGTTCCTCCAGTTTCCAAAACCAGCAGTGTCCTCCTGACACCCATCTGACATCAGAGACAAGCAGCCTAAACTGGCCAATCACTGTTCTTGTGTTTTTCACATGGTGCACTTGGAACTCCGTATATATGTGTGTGTGTGTGTGTGTGTGTGTGTGTGTACCTGCGGAGGTCAGCATGAACAGCCAGACGTTTTCCCTTCATAGAAACTTTAGCATTAAACTTTGTTTCCTGTAGGAGGACAGGAAAGATTAAATGGATAAAATGTAATAAAACTCATTTTGATCAGCAGTTTAACAGTTTGAATCAGGAAATAAAATCCAGTATAAAACTGGTTAACATGGATTCAAAGCAGGAGGTAGATTAAACCTCCTGAAACCTTACACATGTTAGAATCAAAAAAGTCTAATAAAATTCTAAAGAAGTAAAAAAAAGAAGTGTGTATGTGTGTGTATACCATGGTCATGCTGCTGAGCTGGACCGGAGGCTGACCTGGAGGCAGCACCATCACCTTGACAATGGCTGTCATGACAACTGTTGCTCCAGATGTCTTGATTGAAGTTTTTGGAGGGGAGTTGACAGCGAGCTGCAGAGAGAGTGGAGCTTCCACCAGAGCTGGGTTCTGCACAGAATGCGCAGAGAAAACATGGAATTTCCCTTTGGATTTATAATGTTCTGTCTTATCTGATCAGTATTTGAAAGGTGATGTTATACTGGGTTGGCATACAACACTGTGAACCCATATAATCATGTTGTACTGTATTTCTGTTTCTACTGTCTTTATACTGTTTGGCTGTTTCTCTTGTGTTTCTTCTCACCAACATCATGATGGCGCCAAAGTAGGTGGTTCTCAACAACATCTCCAGGTCTTTGGGCATCTGAAACACAAGATGACACAAACAGAAAGAACAATGAATAGACAGCTCATAGGACTAATCTTTGTTGTGTTTGCTTTGGTGGTTTCAGGGTACACGGCATCTGTGTTGATTTCTTTAGGGAGTTTACTTTTTTGAGTTCCTGGGTTTTGAGGGTCTGTGTTGGTTTTGAGGATGTCTGGTAGTTTTGAGGATCTGTGGTGGTTCAGAGGGTCTGTGGATGTTTTGGGGGTATGTTGTGGTTTTGAGGGTGTGTGGTGGTTTTGATGGGTCGTGGAGTTTGGGAGTATGTGTGGATTGAGGGTGTGTGGTGGTTTTGAGGGATGTGGTGTTTTTGGGGTATATGTGTGTGGTTTTGAGGGTGTGTGTGGTGGGTTTTGAAGGGGTCTGTGGAGTTTGGGAGTATTGTGGTGGTTTTGAGGGTGTGTGTGGTTTTGAGGTATGTGGTGGTTTGAGGTATGTGGTGTTTTGGGGTTAGGAGTGGTGGTTTGAGGGTGTGTGGTGGTTGGGGTCTGTGGATGTTTGGGAGATGTGGTGGTTTGAGGGGTGTGTGGTTTTTGAGGGTATGTGGTGGTTTTGAGGGTATGTGGTGGTTTTGAGGGTGTGTGGTGGTTTTGAGGGTGTGTGGATGTTTTGGGGGTATGTGGTGGTTTTGAGGGTATGTGGTGGTTTTGAGGGTATGTGGTGGTTTTGAGGGTGTCTGGTAGTTTTGAGGATCTGTGGTGGTTCAGAGGGTCTGTGGATGTTTTGGGGGTATGTGGTGGTTTTGAGGGTATGTGGTGGTTTTGAGGGTGTCTGGTAGTTTTGAGGATCTGTGGTGGTTCAGAGGGTCTGTGGATGTTTTGGGGGTATGTGGTGGTTTTGAGGGTGTGTGGTGGTTTTGAGGGTATGTGGTGGTTTTGAGGGTGTGTGGTGGTTTTGAGGGTGTGTGGTGGTCATGACCTTCTCATTAACAATGTCCATCTGGAAGATTCCTGCTGTGAAGTAAGAGAACATTCCGCTGTCGAAGAAAAACTCGGACAGAGCGAGATAAACCATCCTGTCGTACTCTCTGATGACCGGGTCAACGGCATAGTTCACCAGCGTGTCGTTCTGATGAGACAGGTCGAAGAACATCCCCTACAGACACAACACACTGTTACTGTCTCACTTCACATATATGATTATAATATATAACCGGTGTTACTGTCTTAGTTTACATATATGATTGTAACATAATCATTATCATCTTTTGACCCTGAAGTTCATGTCGAGGCTCCTGGACGTCACCACTGGATCATCAATAAGTGAATAATCAATCCCAATATATTGATCAACCTCCGTCCTCACAGGGATCGTCTCCAACATCGAGTTCACATGAACCAGTGCAGCATGATTCAGAGCGGGACAGATCTGAGAGAGAGACATGTCATAAAGACAGACAGGTCAGAGACAGACAGGTGAGACAGACAGACAGACAGGCAGGCAGGCAGGCAGGTGAAACAGACAGACCCTTTGGTTGAGGAGGAAGCGCATGCCTGATGTCAGAAAACTGGCCAGGAAGTCGTAAACTCTCCTGAAAATATGACGAAAGACAGTTCCTGATTATTGATCAGTATTCATTGCTGTTGATTATTGATTAATACACCAATCGTATTCACAGTAAACAGTTTTGTTGAGTATATCAGAGTGTCCTACCCGAGCGTTCCGCTGAACTGTGCTTTCATTTTGTCGATTCTGGCGTCACAGGTGATGTTATTGATCTTTAGTCGACCGTCATCGTCTCTGATCAGGTTGAGAATGGTGTTGATGTTCACGCCTTCAGCTGAGGCATTAATGTTTCCTGTATCGTAACTGACATACAGTAAACTTCTGCTTTATAGGGATACAGCGAACATCATGATTAACTATCTTCATCATCTTCATAATTACTACAATGACAAATATAAAATAAAAGATTTAAATAACACATTACAAATATACTTATGGTGTTATGTCACAAGGACAATTACAATTATTTGTATGTTTTGTTAAAGAACCATAACAGATAATATGGACATGCTGTAGTAGAATTTTATAGAATTTTGCATTGTTCTACCGACGGGAAACAATCTGTTTATTCTGATCAACATCACATTTCTCTAACCTTTGTTTTTGTTTTCTGTTCCCACAAGCTGCAAGCTGTGTCACTCTCTATAGCTTCCTTCTCCTCCTCCCCTCTTTATTCAGGATCCCTTCTGATGGACCACGGCCCCCTGGGACCATCTACTGTTTCCGGGCTCCTGCTGCCTTGAAATACTGACTGATCTGGATCATCACACCCCGGGCTCTGCTGGATCATTGCTCTCCTCTGCTTCACTATCTCCTCAGAACTATATTTCTGTTAATCTTGATGCCTCTCTCTGTCTGTTACTAATGATCTTGTGTGTCCTGCCCTCTTCCAGGTCATCATGGTGGACAGGAGGTCGTCTGACTCGGGCTCCACTTGGTGATGCCTCGTCCTGCTCGGTCGTCTCCTGGATCCACTCACTTTACATAACTTGTATCAGACTTTCTGTTAATGTAACTTGTAAACTGTGATTTGTCGCTCTTTTCTGTACATGCAACATCTATTGCATGTCCTCCTCTGTGGCTCTTCCTGAGGTTTCTTCCATTGTTTTTTTTACCCTGTTAAAAGGTTTTTTTCTATCAACATGTGAAGTTTTTCCTCACTCGAATCGAGGGTCTAAGGACAGAGGATGTTGTTCACTGTACAGATTGTAAAGCCCACTGAGGCAATGTGATTGTGATTTTGGGCTATATAAATGAAACTGATTTGATTTGATTTGATGTAGAACTATTGATGTTCAGTCAGTGTTCTGTAGAACTACAAATGTTATGTCAGTTTTCTGTAGTAAAACTAATGAGTCAGTGTTCTGTAGGAGAACTCACAAGAACCAGTAGAGGATCCGTCGGTGGAAACTCAGCGTAATGGACGAGTTCTGAACATCAAACAACAGCCCAACTTCAGGGATGAACTGCAGGTCGGCATGAGTGAGATTCAGCTCAGTAATCTTCACACTGATGACAAATGAGAGGAAGAGAACGTATTAATACACATTTCAAATGTCCACTTCTAAACTTTTGCTTTGATTTAATACAGTCTTAGTACTCAGTAATGGTGTATTGGAAGCGTCCTTCTTTGCCTTTCATCTCTGGCATATTGATGTTACTGAGCTCCTCTTCAACAAACTTCTGAGTCTCAAACTTCACTGAAAACATAAAACACATACTGTCAGTACCACAAACACTCCTAATGCTGCACCAAACACATCAAACAGAGTCAATGACATCAGCTGGAGATTTAAAGCTGATTTAAGTTCTGATTGGACACTGTCAGTAATGTAATTTAGTTTTACTGGATTATAATTTAACGGGTTATCTCTGCATTTTACTTCAACAAATTTAATCTGGATTATACTCTAACATGTTTAATCTGGATTAACAGATTTAATCTGGACTATACTCTAACATGTTTAATCTGGATTAACAGATTTAATCTGGACTATACTCTAACATGTTTAATCTGGATTAACAGGTGAAAATGGATTAACAGATTTAATGTGGATCAACAGGTGGTATCCGGATAACAGGTTTTCATTTGGATAAACAGGTGTAATTTTTTCAGGTTTTTCACAGTCGAGGCCTCTCAGCTCTTTGCTGTTAATACTGCTGTGTTTGCTGTATCCCCCTCCTCTCTCCCTCGCTCTCTCTATCTGAGTGCATGCTTGTAGTTGAAGACAGTGAGAGTGGGTGCACCTTTCATTGTGGGTGTGTTTCCATCTTTTGTGTGTTTGTAGTTTGTTTGGTTGTAGTTATTACTGTAGTGTTGTTGTTCTGGACAGTTGTTTAGGACAAAAACGTCTGCTAAATGCCCCAAATGTACATCTAAATGTACATGTAAATGTAAAAGTAAATGTAATGTAGGTGTAAAAGCGAATGAAGAGAAGCTCTGGGTTAGTGAGCGGACTTTGTTACAAAAGTATAATGACGGCTTCATTAAACCTGCTGAGAATGATGTCTTCCCAGATTGGACAGGATTGTTTTTAAAACAAAGAGAGTTTTCTTTCCAGGATGCAAAAAGAAAATGCTTGTTTTATTTGCCTCAGTGGATGTTTTAATAAAGCACTTTGTAACTTTTGAAAAGTGCTGTATGAATAAAGTCTAGTGTTATTATTATTATTATTATTATCATTATCATTATTATTATTATTTAATGGTAGTAGTTTACTTAGGGCTTATGAAGACATATCCATATACTTACACATCTCCAGTCCTCTATCAGTGATGCGGATTTTGCAGCCGGCAGGTTGGGCGCTGGACATGATGGAGGACACAAAAGGGAAGAGGAGGAGGAGGGACATCAGACAGGAAGTCATCATCAGCCCGGAGTGATCAACCTTAAACACAGAGGAAGAAGAAGAAGATTAAAATCCTGGACTAGATTGTCATCTCTGTGTTGTGAGGTTGTTTCAGAGGTTCTGGTTCTACGTTCCTTCTTTTCTCTTCACACCAGGTCACTCAGTTCTTTACAGACGATACCCAACTGTTTCTGTCTTACACCAGGGTTTAGTACAACTCTCTGACTCTCGATGTCTGCACACGAGCTGAAGCGCAGCTTGGACAAGACCGAGCAGCTCTTCTTTTCAGAGCAGTCATCTCTTGTTCAGTCAACACTGATACTCTGTGGTTTTCCATCATCAGACTGTTCGACACTGGACCTCCAGTTGTCCTTCACTGCCAACACTGCTGTGACAACACGCTCCTACAGATTCATCCTCCACAACATTAGGACAATACATCTGTTCGTCCTGAGGTTCTGGGGCAGATCTCATCATTAGTTAAGACTACATTCCAGTCGACATCCCCGTCATGTGTCCAGAAACAAAGTGTCTAGAGACAAGGACTCCAAGTATTTCAGATACCAAATGTCCAGACACAAAGAGTCCAGAGACAAAGTGTCATCTGGTGCAACAGGGGGCTGCAGCAGTGTTTTGAAGTCAGAGGTGATGAGACTTTCTGTCCCTCCTGTTGCTCCATAACTTACAGCTGAACACATTCTCAGACTGTCGTCCATGTAAACAGAGTTCAACTTGAACTACAGTAACCTCAGTTTCCCAACACTCCGTCCCTCCCTCTTTTCTCTCCCAGCAGCCTCCCTCCTTCTCCTCCCCCTCCTGACCCTGATTTTTATATTCTCT